>NW_010528624.1:478-766 GCF_000687285.1 Phaethon lepturus | reverse complement strand
AGAGTGACTGTCAAGTCACGGTCTTGAGGGGGCTCAGGGGAGATCAGGCAGCAGACAGAGTGACTGTCAAGTCACGGTCTTGAGGGGGCTCAGGGGAGATCAGGCAGCAGACTTAAAATGAAATTTAAACTGTGGAACTCATTGCTACAAGATACTGTGGAGGTAAAAAGTGATATTTTTTTCCCCCGAAAAGAGGTTAGACTTTTATATAAGAAGGGTTCATTAGTACCTATTAAACATGACTAACCCAAAGGAACCTTTGTCTTAAGAAGTCATTAAACAATGACG
>NW_010528624.1:0-213 GCF_000687285.1 Phaethon lepturus | reverse complement strand
GACCCCCCTCAACACTGAAGTCATAATGTGGACTTACAATAGTGGACCCATAAAACCAAATCAAACCCTTGTCCTTCCTTCTTTGTGTCATACCAGTTGGTAATGTAGGCCTACTCTTAGTGTCCCCTCCTTTCTTGTCTTTGAATATCCACATCAGTCAAAACACAACAAAGAGGAACAGAAAAAAACACATCAGTGAAATACACTGGTAGA
>NW_010528623.1:8037-20811 GCF_000687285.1 Phaethon lepturus | reverse complement strand
CCCGGCCCGGCGAGGCCCTCGGGCCCTACCGGGTGTCTGTGGGAACGGGAGGGCCGAGGGGCCTGGCTGGCTCTGTGCCCTGCAGCCCGCCTCCCTGATGCGGGGTCTGCATGCCCCTTCCAGCCGTGAAACCCTGTCAGGTCCCTTAGAAAGGCTGCAGCAAGGCGTGCCTGGGGGAAGAAGCCTGGTTTATCACTGCAGATGGGTTATTATTGTAGCCTTTGGGCAAGCTCCATGAAAGTGTCTTACATGTGTATTTCAGTCACTTCTCACCCGGGTAAGTCAGATGTGGAAAGAGCAGCGAGGTAGTCCCGGTGACACGGTTGTGCAGACAGGTTGCAATAGCAATGCAGTTGTTTGAATGTTAACTTGGAAAGGGACAAAGAATTGTCATTCTTTTCCTAGCAGGGCATGTGTACAGGTAGCCAGACTTGTAACCTCATACACCAGTGTGCATTTTGATTACCTGCGAAGGAGGACAATGGCTTGGGAACCATGAAGTCTGGATTTCATTCCCAGCTCCCACTTCATGCGCTGTCTTGAGAAAATTGTCTATCCTCTGTGTCTGTTTCCTTATCTGTGAGTGGGGAGTGTGTTACTGATGCACCCTCAGGTGTATTAGGAAGCCACATTGAGTGTTATTGCATTGCAGGGATTTCTCAGTCAAAACTGAGGTACTATTCAGTCAGGCTGCCCGTGTGACTGATGAAAAGAATCCCAAAGAGACTTTACACGGAGAACGAGAAATCTTTTTGTGGAGAGCGCAAAAGATTGTCTGCTCAGATTAGGACCATTTGTACCTGCGGGTCTGATAGAAAGGAGTAAAATGTATTTTTAGAAGCTGACTAATAAAGGAAGCTGGCTACCCTGCCTTCACAAGTCTTAATTTGGTTAGGCATGGTAAAACTGTGCAAGCACTTGTGTGACTGTACCACCACCATGAGGGCAGATGTGGTCCCAGTGGTCACAGAGAATGAGACAGGTTCTCTGGTGTCTGGTTTTCTTCACCACAGTAAAGGTTGCCTGCTATACTTGAGAATTATCCAATACAAACTTAACACAAAAAAACCCTTATCTGCAAAGTTCTTTGTTTGTTTTCTGACTAATATGCTTTGGAAGCTTTTTCTTAGTTGTTTGTAAACAAATAACTTTGTTGAACTTGTTAATAAATAGCGTTTTACATTTCAAAAGCAACATGTTGTGCTGGGAGGCAACATGCACACCAGAAATGTCAGGCAGCAGCTGAAGACAAAGACCTCTTTTTACAGGGACTTAAATAGAGCCTTTGTAGAAAGGGTATTTTTATCACTTAAGCTTTCCAGTTAACCCAAAACACTTTAACTCTACAATGTAGACTTGGTAAGCTACTTACAGGCCACAGTTCTTTTTGCCTTTTAGGTTAAGAAAGCAAGAGGAATTACATACACATGCTTTGTCTATAGCTGATATCAAAGGAAAAGGTGTGATGTGTGGGCCTACAAGGTGGATAAATTCTTCACAGAGAATTAAGTTAAGTTAGTTGCTGTTTTGAAGCTGTGTAGTGAGGAAGTCTTAGGTGGCCTCTAATTAGAGGTAATAATAAACATCTGTGCAGTTGGCATTATTTGGCAGCATCAGCAGAAGGAAAAATCTGAAAACAGCATGGACTCTAAACTCCTACTAGTAGGAGTAGATCCTTTTAGGGAGCTGACCAGTCTGCCGAAGTTTTGCTCAGGTGTTGTGTGAATTGTTTCTGCTCCCCAGGTAAATGAGCATTCGAACCTGCTTGGGTTCCTGGCCTGCCCTCTGAATGCTGAAGAAAAACCTGGCTCTCCTGACACCAAAACGTTACTATGCTGAGCTTAACCTTCTGATCCACTTCCAGACAGAATTCATCAGAGGAGAAAGGATGTATTAATATAATGTTCTTTTATTGACAGATTGAAAACCTAGAATGGCAGGAGAACAGAAACCGTCCTGCAATCTTCTAGAGCAGTTTATTTTACTCGCCAAAGGTACAAGTGGCTCAGCCCTGACTGCTCTTATAAATCAAGTGCTGGAGGCTCCTGGGGTTTATGTCTTCGGAGAGCTATTGGAGTTAACAAATGTGCAAGAGGTAAGAGATGAGTTTCTATCCTAATGCCCCTTCTGCTCTTCCAGTATAAGGGATCCCCAAAAGTTCCCACAGACAGCCTGTGCATGAAATTTCTGTGCCAGGAAGGGCCTGGTGTGACTTATCTTGGTTCTGAGATGTTTGTCTATGAGAGATCGATGCTGCTTTTGCCTGTATATATTAGATGTTAAAAAATACCTATATAAAGTTTTGCTACCTTAATGTGATTGCTAATACAGCAAAAACCTGGCAGCCGCACAGTAACAATTTTAAGAAGGCACCTAGCCAGCCAACAACGAAAAAATCCCTTTCTACTCCTTCGTTGTTCTGGAAAGCATAACTTTAAAGCTCTCCAAAAGTCTTTGTGAACAGATGTCTAGTGTATCAGGCCTGGGTGGTAACCAAATCCAAACCATTTCAAAGCAAGGTGGAACATAAGTTTCAGAGCTTTTGCTAAGAATGCCTTGCCAGCACCCCCCTCTACTACAATGAGGGAATCTAGGTTGAGTATCTCTGCAGCTGGGGTAATGTGGCGTACAGCAAGTTTGTCTTTCCAAATGGGCTATTAGATATGCTGAAAAATGCCTCTGGTTTTTCATCATCAAATCACAAGTATGTTTTTTTCCCTGGATCTGTGTGCAGCAAGTGATATTAAAAAAACACTCAGTAAAAATCACTGTTTGGTGCTGCAGTTATTCCAGTGAAGTGTTTGCATGTGCGGGGAGTGCTGTTACGTTCAAATGCACTCAACTTAAAATGTGCTAGCTTCCTTTGCTTTGAAGTTTTTGTGGCTCTGCAGGTAAGCTGTTTTAGTTTTCCCAGTAATAGCAAGGATGCTTAAGCAACCAACAGCATTGCCTGCTTGCTTGTCACATGATGAGAAGAGCTGGCCCTGAATGTCAGCTGAAATTAAGAGTCTTCGTTTTCTTTTACCTCCTAAGGTGCTGCACAAAACAGTTGCCAGTCCAAACTGCAGTTAAGTTCTGGTGCATAGAAATGGGTGGATCATCTTGACTCTGAAACTGCTGAAATTTGCTGCTGTTCATGAGGTCTTAGAAAGGGTCCAGCTTTTTAAGATCGGTACTTAATTGCTTTTCTGGGTACTGCTTGTCCTCTGTAGACTTAAAACATTCTCTGGAGAAGTTGCCTACCAGTATCATGTTGGCTGTTAACTGTTACATGGAATTTCTTTTGTTTTCTTCCCATGCAGCTTGCTGAAGGGTCTAATGCTGCTTATTTCCAGTTGCTGAATCTGTTTGCATACGGAACGTACCCAGACTATGTAGGTAAGAGACTGCAGCTTGTTTACAGACTATGAGACTGGGTTGCCCTTTAGAATTGTCAGAGGCAGTTCTTTGCTTTCTGTGGTACCTGTTCTAGTGTGGCTAGGTGAAAGTGTCCAAGAACAGAATCTGCCTGGGAGGAGAATTGTTTGTAGGGGGTCTTTGGGTCATATGTGCTTTTTAATTGCTAAAATGTGAAGGAAGGGCTATAGCCAGGCTAGAGACTACAGGATTTTACTGGTTTGGATTGGGCTGCAGCACTGGATTGTATTGGTCTGTAGCAGTATTCATTGATGTTCACTGACACCTCTGTGAAGTGCAATTTAAGACATCTGTTTTGAAATTTAGATGTCACTGCTTATAGAAGCTGCAGAAAACTTAGACAAAATTGTTCTTCATTATTTATAAAAACCTATATGGTTTATGGGATAACCTTTTATTCTGTGACGGCATTGCTGAAACAAAATTAAGCGTTTCTTAGCTAGAATACCATCGAAATAATGACTTTTTTACAGCTTCAGAAGGACTATGTGTGAATCATCTTAGTATCTGTTGAGATGTGCTTTTATCTCTGGTGCTTATGCTTCCGTTCTGCCACAATTTAATACTTCATTTGTGGGTAGCAGCCTAATCCAGACCATTACAGAGTGTGACAAATAATTCTGTCATAGTGCTGGCTATCACTGTGGTGAATGAGCTATGTAGTTCCTGTAAGGAGAAGTGGCATCTGTAAGTGCAAGGACTGGAAATTCCAGTGGCTGTGGAGCAACACGACTCTCCTGAAATCTGTGACTGATTAAAGGATGTGTTTGCTGTGCATGGGTCTTGTGTCCCAGCATGTGACAGAGTGGTTTGTTCTTCCTTTTTTAGTGAAGAAGGAGAAAGGGGGAAGAGTAATCAAAATGTAGAGCATTGAATGAGGTGGGATTGATGGGAGAACTTGAGTGGCCCCGAAACACTAATTTCCATTAAAGCAGATTCTTTGTTTTGGATAGCTGCCAGTTTCCTTTCTATTTTTAAATATTCATGAGGTACATGAATATGATACATTGACAGTGAGGCCATTTAAGTATCTAGATTAATAATGTCTCCCCTCTTCCTCAGCCTGGTACTTCACACTTTCAACCCTAAATTCTGCAGCTCTTCAGAGAAATAAAACCATCTGTATTTACAACCAGATCAGCAAAGGGAGAAGATTTTATTCTGTCATCTCATTAATGAAATAAAAATGACTTGATGGTAGAAACAAAGCATTGACCGACTGTTTTGGCAGGACACCACTTTTGTAGATGTGAATTACATTCTAATTCCAAAACCAGAATTACTAAAGAAGCAGAGAAGAATGGAATTGCCAGCTTGTTTTGTAACTTTTTCTGTCTCTCCCCGGGTGTGCTAATCTGTCATCAGCAGCAGCTCTCTCTGCTCACTGGCACCCACAGTAGCTGGAGGAGTTTGGCCTTTTGGGGTTTAGTGTAGTGTAACTAGTGTGCAGTTGTGCAGCCTGGGTTATATGATTCTTGAAAGAAAGTCCTGAATCTTGTCTTTTTAATATTAACAGCAAACAAAGATAACCTGCCTGAATTAACAGCAACTCAGAAAAACAAGCTGAAACACTTGACAATTGTAAGCCTGGCTTCCAGAATGAAGGTGAAGTAACACTGTGTATGATGGCAGTTGTCTTTTTGTTTGTTTTTGTGTTTGAAAATGGCATCAATTCCATAGCATTGAAGTTATATTGGACTGCATGAGTACTCCCCAAAAATCCTGCAACTCAGAAAGTACCTGTAATGTACAGTGTTCTCTTATGGTGCATTTGGGACATTAACTTAGTGGACTCCCATGGTTGAAGTGTGGGGGTGTCTGAAGTGCCATGCAAATTCGTCAGTAAGGGGTGGGAAACTTTGTATGGCTTCTCTCATTGCTGGAGGTAGAGAATCATTCTTAAAAACATTGACTTTTTATTCTAGAGAAAACTGATCAATGCTTTTAATTTCTTGTACAATCCCATTACCTTTTTTCCTGCGGAACATGTTATGCCAAAGCTTCAGGAATTACCAAAGTTGAGTCAGAATATTATGTAGTCTAGTAGCAGGCGTTTGTTCTGCCATGATAGTCACTGCTGTAGTTGCAGGTTAAAATGTAGGATACAATAAATATTTGGGTCTTGACCTTCTGAGATGTAGCTGTTCGTTTTGGCTCTAGAATTGTTAACTTATTTTTGGACTTGCTGTTTTTAGTGCATTCCCTATTCTGTGTTGCTGAAAGACCTGGATATGAGGAATCTGAGGGAGTTGGAAGATCTGATTATTGAAGCGGTTTATACAGATATTATCCAGGGGAAGTTGGATCAACGAAACCAGGTGCTAGAGGTGGATTTTTGTATCGGCAGAGACATTCAGAAGAAGGACATCAGTAACATTGTCAAAACACTCCAGGAATGGTGAGGCAGCCTCTCCACCTTCCTTGTTCCTTGTACATAGCTTGTCCTGTCTTTTTCTTATTCCTCAAGGTTTCAAGTGCTGGCTCAATTTCACCATGTTCCATTAATCAAGAGTCTTACGCTGTAGAGTAGGGACTTGCAGGAGTAGTCTATTGGACAAGTTTTCAAAGATCCCATCTAGGATTCAGTTTCTGTTATATATCAAGTCAAACTATACTAGGTCTTGAGATTGTGCTCTCACTGTAGCTTTTACATGGCAGAACTGTAGCGAGGAGTCAAGGCCTTTTCAAACAGACGTGCCAAACTGGACTCATGGTCTTATGGTGGGAGCTACTCCCCTTTCTGCCATTTCACTTGATAACAAAACCAGAACTGTCCATTAGTTTTCAGCCTTTTTTACTGTGATGAGAACTGCATGGGCAAATTCTAGAGAATCACAGTTCTTTGAAGGGGATGTCTTCAAGCCTGAAGTTTCAGATGCCTTTGCCTTCTCTTTGTTCCTGCAAATACAGGCTGCTTGCAACCATATTGAGACTGTGGTACTATCTTTTTGTACCTTTGCCAGGAAGCTGCTTCTCATCTTCTGTAGGATTCCCTTCCCACCCAAAGAAGTTCCTCTGTAGACTGTGGAGCCTGTGGCAGGTTCTGAGCTGACTGGGAATAGCTTCCTAGTTGCGATGGTAATGAGTGCATGAAAAGTAATTAAACTGCTGGGCAAATATGCTGTCCTGAGGTGGGGGCAAGTTTTTTGCTTCTCTACTCCAACTCCCTCAATCCTGTCACAGTGGGATGGCACTGGCAGCTTCCAGGACCTTACAGCATTGTCTGGAAGGTAACAATGAACCCACTGCCAATTCCCTTTTTGTCCTCTCCAGTTACTCGTTCTGTGTTGGAGGAGTGCTTTTCTCTTTTGAACACTTAACAGGCAGGGGAATTCTCTCAATCTGAGGGTTTTTTCCCTCAAATTTTTATTTTAAAATTTTATTTGAAAATTTCCTGCTTGAAGAGGAAGTTGAATGCATTGAACCTGCACTTTTTGATGGGCAAGTAAGAGTAACATGGGCTAGGTAAAGAATGCTGTGAAGTACATTGAGTAAACAGCCAAGTTTTTTCTTGCCAGCTTTTTGGAACTCTAATCTTAAGCAGGAAGTATAAATTTCATAATCTCCTAAAATTTTTGGCGAGCAAGACTTTTCAGATTGCCTGAGCTGCTCCAGAGAGAACTTGTAAACACTGTTTCACATTGTTTGTATTTGCAGGTGCGATGGTTGTGAAGCGGTTCTTTTAGGAATTGAGCAGCAAGTACTTAGAGCCAACCAATACAAAGAGAACCATCACCGAACTCAACAGCAGGTAGAGATGGAGGTGGGTACAGAGTCACTTCAGACTGCTTTATGCTTTTTGATAAATGTTTGTTTACTTAAGAAAACACCTGATAACACCTGGTTAATGGTCATGGCTTCTCTGAAGCAGGCTAGCAATCATGCAAATCAGATGTGATTTGGGGTAGGAA
Organism: Phaethon lepturus; assembly: GCF_000687285.1. Classification (NCBI taxonomy): domain Eukaryota; kingdom Metazoa; phylum Chordata; class Aves; order Phaethontiformes; family Phaethontidae; genus Phaethon; species Phaethon lepturus. The sequence continues at coordinate 13,483 of NW_010528623.1, read as the reverse complement.
AAAGACACATCTGCTTCCATGTGCTAGTAACACCACAAACGTCAAATTTGCCCACTCTGAGCAGGTTGGAACTTTTCTTTTATTGTTGTGGTTTAACCCAGCAGGTAGCTAAAACAAACACACAGCCATTTGCTCACACCAGGGGAGAGAATCAGGACGTGGGGGAAAAGGTAGAACTCGTGGGTTGAGATAAAGACAGTTTAATAGGACAGAAAAGGAGTAGAATAATAATGATAATAATGATAAAAAAATATACAAAACACGTGATGCACAGCACAGTTGCTCACCACCAGCTGACCGATGCCCAGTTAGTTCCTGAGCCATGGTGCCTCCCTGGCCAACTCCCCCAGATTACATACTGAGCATGACGTCGTATGGTATGGAATATCCCTTTGGTCAGTTTGGGACAGCTGTCCTGGCTCTGTCACCTCCCAGCTTCCCAGGCACCCCCAGCCTCCTCGCTGGCAGGCTAGCACGAGAAGCTGGACAGTCCATGACCGCTTACCAACAACTAAAAACATCAGTATGTTATCAACTTTACTTTAATCCCAAATCCAAAACACAGCACTATGCCACCTATCAGGAAGAAAATTACCTCTATTCCAACTGAAACCAGGACATTAATAAGTTTTTATAAATTTAGGGTAGGTAGCTGCACTAGATGTGGTTTCCTGAACTGATTTGTTAGGAAAAGTGTGCTTTTAACACAGAGCTTTGATGCAATTCTGTTCCTTTTGTACGAGGCAGGCAGGAAGAAAAAAGTTTACTTTGTCTTAAACCTGAAAGCGTAGTTAACAAAAACCTCTTGAATCTTGTTGTTTTTGCAAAAAGTGCCCTCAGCAGCTTCCTTCGGAGTCTCTCTCTTGGGATCAAGTTGAGCACCCAGACAGGGCCCTGACACGCTCTTCAGCAGCATGACCTGGGCGCTCCTGCCTCTGTTGCATGCACAGCTAGGCGGTAGATGGCAGCACGGGAACGCCATTTTAGCCCCTGCTGATGTGTATTTACTTGTGAGAACGGATCTTGGCTAATACAGCTGTAAAGGTGAAAATGGTCCTCCCGAGACACTTGCTCAGGGTTTATTTCTTGCAGAGCGCTGCATCCCTGCAGGTTTAAGTTTGCCGTTTGAAGCAGCATGTGCTCAGCGGCCTGATTGGCATCCAGTAGCGCACTTGGTTTGCCAGATGCCTTTGGCCTGGAGTGGGCACACCTGACTCCCAAACTTGTTTTGGCCTGTGTTTGGTGTGTTTTTTTTCTAAAGTTTGCTCATTGTATTCCTGGTGAGCCCTACAGGGTTCCAGGGGACAGAGTATGGTGCCTGGTGCTGTACCTCCTTTTCAGCCAGAGTGGCAGAAGCACTACTACTGCCTCCCACAAAACCAGTTTCTGTTCCTGCTTCTAGCAAATATCTGTGGCTCAGCCAGCCAGCTAGGCCAAAAGGCATTTTCCCTTTTTGAGTGCTGTCCTAAGTGTAAGTTTTTCTTTCACAGTCTCTTTGTCCTTCCTATTTCTGTCCAACATAATGGTAGGATGGCTGCCTTGTGCACCAAGGCAGTAGTAGGTCCCTCCCTCCAGCCAGCCAGAAAGGTCGTACAATATTGTGCCATTGTCTCTTAGGGAGAAAAAAAAAAGTAATCTCTAGTTATTCTGTATTGGATCCAGACTGGAAATATTAATAACTCTGGCTGTAAGTGAGGATGAAACATTATCTTTAATAAACTCAAATGCAGAGCATGTTTCTGGTGGGAGAGTTTATTTTATAATCTCCGCTTTATACTTCAGGGCTTTTTCAGTATGTTTATGAACAGAGTTTCAACTGCAAGGGGAGGAAGAAGCAGGTGCTGATTCACTCTCTCTTCTTGGCCAGGTCACAAACATAAAGAAAACATTAAAAGCTACAGCCTCGTCGTCGGCACAGGAGATGGAACAGCAGCTGGTAGAGCGAGAGTGCCCTCCACACACAGAACAAAGGCAGCCCACAAAGAAGATGTCCAAAGTCAAAGGGCTGGTCTCCAGCCGTCACTAGAACATACCATCTAAATGTCATTCAGCTAGGAATGACAACAGGAGGAGCGAAAAAGGGCCTGCGTCTCCTTTTTCAGTGGGTTCTGGGCCAGTCCCTTCCAGGCTGGCAAATAAAAGCCCTGTTTGAATACAGCTCCCAGTTAGCAGCACCTGGCTAAGTTACACTGTGCAGCCCCTATTAATTTCCAGGGTGTCCCTGTTCTGGCCCTGTAAAGAGGGACTTCTAAAGAGAGGGACTAACCAAAAGTGGCACAGGAAAAAATATATCTGTGGACAGTTTTGCTCCCTCCCAGCCAGTCTCATTGCTGCTTAACCTTGAGGAAGCTGCTGTACTAAATCAGATCTTGGGAGAATTTTTATAGCAAGTGTCTGAATCCCAGGGTTGAAGTGTGGCTACCAAAGCCCGGCTGGGAGTGAGGAAGCCATCAACACAGATCTTTTCATTCCCAAAGGAAGCGCAGAAAGGTTTCTAGGCCAGGAACTGCTTTACACTGAAGTCTTCAGCCTTTCCGCTACCCCTGTCTGTTTTAAACTGGGGTGAAATTCACACTACCTCTCTCTGTGAAGATGAGATCCAGTGCTGGGCTGTTTACTTAACTGTCTGTTTACTGCCCTTACTAAGCCCTTTAATCTCTCACAGATTTAAAGCACTGTTCTGCATCTCTGAGGTATCAATACAATAAGGAGGAAGTAGGCTGCTCTTTTAAGCCTTCCTTCTTGCAGGTAGGTAGGGGCATACTACAAACTGTGTTCCTTCTGAGTATGATGTGACCTCCCAGAGCTGCTTGTGAGTTGTTTCCCTCATTGATACCTTCAAAGGGTAATGCGTTCGCTCTTCCTTGGATGCTAGCGACAGCGGTCTGCTTGGGAGAAAAGCCCGTTTAGCATCGTGGCAGGCTGGTGGCCCAGGACCCATTGGCAGGGGTCGCAGCAGCATCCCCTTGCTGAAGCAGTGGACTTGACTAGTTTTTCTGAATTTTGAACACTTTCAGGTTGTATTTTCTTCCCTTTTTTTGTACATTGTTGTGATTCTAAAGCATTTCAGCCTTTGTTTTGTGTTTTTTATTTGTTGCAGACTAACTTCAGGTGATTTGCACCGTTTGGCAAAGTGTGGTTTTTTTTTTTTTTAAGGGGGAGGATGGGGTTGGCATTGAAACAACAATTCACAAAAAAGCACATTTTAGAAAAAAAAATTAAAAATGCTGATTTAACATCAGAGCCTGGATTCTTGGCTTTGAGGCCGCTTTAGGCTTGTAGTCCAACAGCACTTGTTCACTTGAGGATTTACTTGGTTCTCGATGTTGAATTATTAGAAGGTCTGACTAATCTCCCTGATGCATCCAGGAGGCCGGGAAGTGCTCTTCCCATTTTGTCAGTAGTTCATCTTTGTCCAAATTTGTGCAGAAGGATGTGTGGCGAAGCTGGTAGCTGAGCCCAGTGTCCTGAGCCTAAATAGCTTTGATGCCTGATTGTGGAAGTTTTGTAGTTGGGCTCTGTATTAGGCCAGTCGATTCCTTCCTCTGGGTCTAGCAGAGTACTGCTTTGTGGTTTGGCCCCTACATTTCACTTCACTCCATGCTGTAAAGAGAAGGGCTTTCCATGAGCAGGCAGAGGAGCTGTTCAGCAGAGGACTCTGACAATTCTCCAGTCCTGCAGCCGGCTGTCATCTGCACTTGTGCAATGCACGTGCCTTCCTCTTATTGCTACCAGAATTCTTTGCCATCTGCGTGTTTTCAGTCCTCAGCCAGAGGACTTGTGCACTTGTGAAAGTAAATTCCCGTCCTTCTGCAGTGCAGGCACACCAGCTTTTAATCTTAAGAGGTGGATCTAAATACCTCCCATCCAGTTGCCTCTGGGTCAAGTCCCTTGGTTTCTGATTCTTTCCAAGCTCTCTTCCCCCCTAGAAATGCTAGCCAAAAAATTCCCAGTGAAGGATGTTAAGTGAATAAGCCCAGAGCACGAAGCTTTCCCCTATGTCTCCAGGGAACTGTTTCACAAGCAGTGGCAGTACTCGTTTCTGTACTAGCTTCTCCCAGTGTTTAGCTGACAGCTTCTCACGAGGTGTAGGTGGACTTTGTGTACCCAAGTATAATAGATCTGTGTGATGGAGATCAAGTGAGTCTGTTTCTGGCTTCCCATGTGGGCAGCTGCAGTGTATTGGTCATCCAGTTCCTCACTAGATTTGACTAGTGAGGAGAGGTTCTGTGGTCCTCACTAGCTGTTTTCTTTCCTTCCCATTTTTAATATCAGTCCTGCAGAGAGGCAGGAGGAATACTAATGCCTTTGGAAATTGTTTTAGCTCCTCGGCAAGCCACAGTCTGCTGGGGCAATAGTTGTGAATTTGGCATCTTTGGTGTTTATTCCCTGCCAGTTACAGGAGTCACATTAGTTTGCTGAAACTTCTGTAGTGTCTTGGAAGTTTTTGAGTTCTTATGTTTTTGCTGTTCTCAAAGCCTGGCTGGGGGTGATCTTATTTATGCTTCCATACACATTGCCTTTGATCAGCAAAGAAACAGGGGAGGAAATAGCACTTTGAATAAAGAGTTGTCCCGTGCTTGATGGCAAGAGATGACCGAGAAGGGAATGGGGTATTGGAGGGAACGGAACTGTTTGCATGTCTGGCTTTCCTGGTGTGCCAGCAATGCGCTCAGTGCCGCAAAAGGAGGGGGGTGTCTTTACAATGAGCCCAGGCTGAGATGAGTCATTAACAAATGACATGCACAGAGTACCTGGGGGAGGCAAACAGCTCTGCAGCAGCTGGTTAATGAATCTGGCTTGAAGGAAAGAGTTAGAAGCTATTCCAGGAATGAAGCAGAAGGCGTAGTTGTTAACAGGGAAGGATGCAGGAGGTGCTATGCTGTTTGAGAAGGACAACAGATAAAGACTGCATTGGCTTCCTGTGACTGCAGGGAGAGGGCAGCAACTGAGAGTTCTGTGAATTGGGGGCCGGTGGGGGCTGAATTGTGGGCAGTTTCGAGTGGGGAGTGCCCGGGGAGCTAAATTGTGCTAGGGGGACAAGAGGGAGGTGGAAGCAGAGGTGGATTTGATGCAGACTCACATGTATTCCATGTGCCCACTGGGAGCTGGACACTGCTCCCTGATGTGGGGAGAGCATCATGCCCCCTCTGTTTTATGGCAGCAATGGGCTGCTCCAGCTGCAGCTCTCTTCAAGATTGCAGCAGGACAGAGTTTCAGCTATTGAACTTCTGTTTGCCTCCTCCACCCAGAGGGAGACAAAGTAGATGGAGCTGCCTTCCCTCTGCTCTCCAGGGCTTTATTGTCTAGCTTCGTGTTCTGCAGCTCCACTTGTACTAGTGCTTGTTTAATATGGAATTGAGCACTGAGCTGGAAAATGGAAGAGAGGATCTTGGCTGATTGCGGTGCTGGTAGACTGCCCTAGCCCTAAAGCTGTGCCTCATGC
>NW_010528623.1:0-8006 GCF_000687285.1 Phaethon lepturus | reverse complement strand
TGCCTGCTGTGACTCAGTTGATATCAGCTAACATCAGGCAATTCTGGAATATGATAAAGCAATGCTGATGTCCATCTTTTTACAGAAAAAAGTTTGGGATAGAAATCTATTGTTCTTTTACTTCCCTGCTCACCTCCTTAGATAAGTTGAATGCTAGCTTAGTCTTCTGTTGAGATTAGAAGGGGAAATCAGTGATGCTGACAGACCCTTCTGTGTTCAGATTTGAGACCCATCCTGCAATTAGTCTTGTGCAGACTTCTGGAATCCCATGGGTGCTTGTGGAACTGCATGCAGGCTTGCAAGTCTCTCTCCATGGATAGGTTACAGGAGTAGGACCTGCAGAGCCGCTCTCCAGAACGAAGCTGGGGAAGGTGAAACTTTTCTTTCCATAGGAGACAATGGTGGTACGAGATGGCCATTCTCCCACCATCCCTGCAAAGTGAATTTTGCTGAACAGCTTTCTTTTCCTGGAGGAATGGAAAATGAATCCAGTGGTGTTTTTGTTTTTAGTGTTCTCCTTATCCTGTGAGGGGAAAATGCATCGGTCCATATGTGCAAAAAGGAAGTTGGGCTTAACTCATTGCAGAGGAGGCAGAAGGGAGAGTGCCATCAACTTCAATAGTTGTATTAGAATGTAATATATCACGTGGGTAAACCAGACTTTTCCTAAATTTTCAGTTCTGCACAGGTGTATATGAGTCCATCTAAACTGTTTAGAGAGGCCTCTGATTTTGAAAACCTCATAAAGCCCACCTCCTGCTGGGGTAAAACAGTCAAAGCTTAATCATTTCTAGGTGTATTGGTGCTGCTGTTTGTTACTTCAGTGTCTGAGCCTATTGCACACTTTGCAATGGAGAGAAGCAACGTTGCTCTTTATTACTCTGAATAATGGGGAAATGGAGAAATTAAAGAACCTGCCCCACAAGTATATAGACCCAGCTAGCCAGATCTCTGGCACCTACTCCCATACAAAGTTTTCTGTTGTTGTGTTGTCCCCCCCTGCCCTCGGTCTTCTGTAGCATCTAACCTGATGCAAGGGAACCAAAACCTGAATCTGTATAATCTGAGAGATGGTAACCCAGGGGGCTCAAGAAAGGTAAATTAAAGTTTGGAGTGATCTCAGTTCGTTCTTGTAATCTCAGCTTGTATTTTTATTATGGAATTTTAACCTGACAGTCTGGTTGAATTTCTCAGCAGAGTTTTTAGAAATATGTCATTGTTTCACTCTGCTCTGTGGCAAAGGTCAGTGTCTCTTAGGGACTGTTGACATTTTGCTGATTTTTCATCAAGTTTGGCCATACCACAGAGCTACCAGAGGTAAGTGATTTGAGCTAGAGAGGTGTACTGTAAAGAGAGGGTGTATTTACCCCTTAGCCTGGGCTGCAGCCTGCTGCTTAGTGGCACTGTGGTGGTACCTGCATCTCTGATCAGTGAACCAGGCAAAGGATTAGGCAGAGCAGCACTTTGCTCCCTGTCTCCAAATACAGAGGCACACACACTTCTCTTTCCCACAGTGTATAGACCTTGTGAGATGCCCTTATGTATTTGCTACAGGTTGCAAACTGCATGAGTGTGATAGCTGTGACCATGGCTTTTTCTTGTCAAGAAGAAAAAATGGTCCCTGCTCTAGTGAATGAAAACACACACTAGAAATTGTAGGTGGTAATGGGATGCCATAATGTCATTTAACAGTCCTGAAATGTGTATTTCCCCACAGAGTGCAAAAGAATTTGTGTAGTCCTCACTTGGTGTAATTTTAGTAGAAGGTAGGACACCCTTCCACAGCTCCAGGTCTCCTATAGAGGCTTGTGAATCTGTATCATTAGGGCATTTTTTCAAATGCTTGTGCACACACGATACATCTGTGTTTCCAGAAGAGCTGATTGTGGTGGTGAAGTGAAGCCTTGCTCCATCAGAGATCGGCCTTTTTGTGAATATTTTGAGCTGCTCTGACCATAGGGCCGTATCTTTACGGGTATGAAGTTTGGAAGTAGTGCTGTCTAGCCCTCCAGACTCTCTTCTTGAAGACGCTGTTTATCTCGCCAGCCCCAGTGTTTCAGTCTGATGATCAGCTGAGTCCTAAGGCTGCCTTGTGCTGATGCAATAAGTAACGTCTTGGTGTTTCATTGTCACCTTCGCAGCTGTTAGAGAGCACCAGTTCCTACAGGATCACCTGCCAGCTGTGATGCTATTCCTTTTACATCACGACTGTGAGATGACACCTCTCCTTGCTGGCAGACAAGCCAGGTGGGTAGGCATTGCTCCTCAGTGTTGTTCTGCATCTAGGGAGGTGCAGGCTGTTGCCTGCTTTAGCACAGTGGAAATCAAGGACAGTTATAAATAAGAGGCAAAGCACAGAGCTGTGTCCTATTCCAGCTCTGCTACAGCTGCAGAAAACAACTTTGGGCAAATCAGCTCCTCTGCAGCTGTGTTTCCCGGGACAGCCTCTCTCTTGCGTGCTGACTTTGTGACAGAGGTTTGTGAAGTGCTTTGGTCTCCTGGCTGGGCAGAGGTTCATTGCTGATGGGATTAAGAAGATGCATGTGTATGGGAGGGGGGAATCTTAAAGCTTTTTAAGTTTTTCCAGAAGTCATCTTCCTCCTGTGCACCATATCCTTCTTTTCCCCTGATGAAAATAAGGTGGTCCACTGTGGGAATATCAGCCTGGAGTACTATGGGTAATATGCCAGGTTAATTATTCCAGGGCAGGAAAAATAGCCTGTGCCGTTTTCAACAATATCAAAGGGATGCTACCTAATGATTTTCCTATTAGCTCTTTTGCCAGCCTGCCAGAGTCACTGCAGAAGTGTCATTTACAAAGGCAGTTCGCAACTCATTACCCTGGATTTTCACTGTAGAGAAACAGTGAGCTCCAGAGAGCGTGGGCTTTTTCTGTGTGCCCCAGCCTAATGAATTACCTGACTCGGTTAGTGCTGCCATCCCTTCTGACAAGGTTAGTTGCTGACTGACAGGAAGGGGCCTGGATTCGATTCCCTTCTTATTTTTGACTCGCACTTGTGTCAAGTGCAGGCTCCCTCTGGAAGCTGCCCTGTGATCCCTTCCCTTTGTTTTTCTGCATTCTGATGGAAGCAGCCCATGCTTGAAGAAGCCCTAGAGCAAGTGGAAGGGGCATGTGCGCTGCTGCCCCCCCAGCAGTCCCTGCTCAATGCCTCAAGTCCCTTTCCAGCTGGAAAATTCCACTGCTCTCCTGCTCTGGGGCTCTGGGCTGTTCTTTTTCTTCATTGGTTTGGGATTTGCTGTCACCTGAGCTGGGCTTTGTAACACTTAAGCAATAAATACCTTGGAAAAGCTGCATTAATGGTACCAGGGAAAAACGTACCATGCGAGCTGGGGGAACAGAACTGATTTCCCACATGTTAGAAGGCAACTGTATCCCTGTTACGGGAGCTCCAAGGTCTGCTCTGGCCTGTTTGAGCTTTGCAAGGTACTTGTACAGCAGTGCTGGAGAAAGCATGTGTCCTTTTTCACTGGAGAGCAGTGTGCTTTTTCAGGCTGGGGGCCTGTGGCTCATCTCACGCTAGGAATAGCTCCTGGAGAGGGGAAATCAAGGCTGTTGCTGTGTCATGTCACAAGCACTCCCACTTGGGAGCTGAACGTGGCTACTGCTCGTTCAGCTGGTAGAGCAGGAAACATGTAGGTCCCGTGGGTGCTAGTTTGACCTGAGTGTGGACAGAGGAGCCTGGGACTTCTGCCACCCTCACTTCCAGGTGTGTGTATACACCTCTGCTAAATGCCATTCTCTGAGCCTGCTGTTGAGACGTCTGATGCCAACCTGCTGAGGCTGCAGCTGGCATCCAGGACAGCTTTTGCTGTTTGGTTTGCTGTCTCCAGGCTGGGATATGGCAAGGGAAGTTTTTCAGTGCTGGCTTTGGATCCTTTTACTGGATGTCATGAGGATTTGACCTAGCTGGCCCATAAGGGAGACAGTGGCATGAGATCAATTTGTTTCTGCTGCACGTGATGCATCCTCCCCTCTTAATTAGATTCCTGTGGCCCCTCTCTTTCCTGCTGGCCTTGTTTCCTACTGAGTCTCTGTCAGGAAGACCCAATTGTGGCCTTATCAGGTGCTTGCTGTGCTCTAATGAACCATTTCTGTTTCCCATTCTGGCCTGTCCGATGAACCGAGGAAGGTGCTTGTCAGCGCTCTGAAAGCTGACCTCTACTCGCAACGCCACGCTCTGCCCATCAGGCCCACTGGTCTGGCTGTGCCCTGTGGGTGCCAAGGTTGTGTGGATCTGAAAGTTTCCCAAGTGCTCTTTCAGCCCTGAGTACTGCCTTCTCTCTTGCACATCAGCTCACCCTCTGGTGTGAGCAGGATGTTCCTGTCCTGCAGGTGGGAGACCAGCACACCAAGGGACAGGGTGACTTATTCCTGGCCAGAGCAGAAGCAGCAAAGCGAGGAGCCAAGCTGTTATCCCTTCCCTCTGCATAGGGAGCTCTCGCTCTGACTGCTCTCCTTCTGCCAAAATAGTGTCCCTTTGCAATGCAGCTTTGTCCTTTTCCTTGGGCTTGCTCTTTTCCAGGAAGCGCGGTGGATGGAAGGAACCCGTGCTGTGGGGCTACACTTTCCCCTTGGACTACGTTGCAGAGGAGAAATGGGAATCCAGACCGTACGTGACTCCAGGCTGTGGCCTCTGAGCTCTCCCTCAACCTGAGCTCGGGTTGTGCTCCACATAGGTGGTCAAATTTTGTGGATTGAATTCCTGAGACTGTGTTTCCTCTGCTCTGTTGAGGAGAGGCCCTCCATCACCAGGCAGATGGAGTCAAAGCTGGAAGGAGAATTGGCCCTACCTTGGTCCCAGCCTGGCACTCTCTTCTGGTCACTACTCTGGCTTCATGCTCAAGGACCAGGACCCTGAGGGGCACCTGCAGTACGATCTTCTTACACGACTGTTCAGAGCTGGTGTGCAAGGTCTGGACAGTAAGTGATTCCTTTTTGTCCTTTAGGTTTTCTGGGTGACAGTGGACAGTCCCCTCTGATGGGCAGCTCTTTAGGAATTCCTGGCACAGCCCCTCTTCCCTCTAAAGATGTGCGGAGCCCATAGGGTGACCTTCACGGGTGTTTTATTTGCCTTACAGAGCCCTGACAGTGGGTCCTTTAGCTACAGCATCTCTGTGGGGGTCTAACTGACCCTCAGGCAGGGCACCGAGCTGCCAGCTGCCTGTCCTGCCTCCCTCCCTCCCAGGGTCTTGATTTTGTTCCCCTTAGGCAGCATCTCGTGTGGTCTGTCTGCTGCTGCTCCCCACCAGCTGGACTCTGTGGGCACAGTGAGGTGGGTACCTGTCTCTGATGGAGACGCTTTGCTTGTACGAGGCTAGAATTGTCACATGCTTGCTCCTAACCTGATGATTGAGCTGTCGGGTGTCTGGATGAATCCTCTTGTTCTGTAAACCTAATGTTCTGTAATAGTTGGGGAGAGTCTGGCTGAAGGTTTCTATGGTTTCCTGGTGGTTGCTAAGGAAAAGGATCTCTCTGCCTCTAGGTCTTGGTGACTTTCTTTTTGCCCTGTCCTAGGCACCGGAGCCCAGCAGAACATAATGCTTGTTGTTCCCCAGCCCACTACAATGGTTAGGGCATAATTTGTGACTCCTGTCACGGCTGGGCTGGGCGCCTGCCACTCTTTTTTGTTTTTTTTCCTCTTTCTCTCTAAGGCCCCTTTGAAGAATGAGGCCAAAGAGCCTTCATGCAGGAGTTTGCATGTTTACTGCGCTCCCCACCCCCTTGCTTGCTGTTTCCTTTGGAGCTTCGAGTCATTTTAACGATTTATTTCATGCACTTTACAGAGCAAGAAGCTGTAGCAACAGCTGTGTCTGTGAATCCTTACCAGGCAGCCCTCAGTATATTTTGGTCTGTCTACGTATTGTCCCAGGCACCATTAAATAAATCTGCTGGAGGAAGGGGCTTTACAGCTTAGCGGCAAAGGTTTGGCAAATGGGAATATCAACAAGATACTTAGTGAGCTGCTGGATCCTGGAATAACAGCGCCTCCGGCATAAAGCTCTGTTCCCACTGGTGCAGCCGGGGGCCAGATCCAGTGCGTCTCTTTGTTGCTGTCAGCAGGGACTGCATCTCCGTTTGGCACCCAGTGATGTAGCTTTATTTACGGGATGAAATTCGGACCCAAACCTGCAGACTGGAAGCGGTTAAAACCTGTCTAGGCCAAATGCTGCTCTTATCACACTGCTATCTATCGATCCGGATCTAGGCTGTTGAACATGTTGGGCTTATTCCCATGGTGCCGTTCAGGATCTGGGCGATAGATGAGTTGCCCAAGGCCGCGTGCTCTCCCAGGGAGTTCAGTTGTGTTCTGCAGAGGCTTGCAGCTGCACGCAGCGCCTGGCAGGATTAGGTCCGTCAGAGCATCACAGGATTGGGCACAAGTTTACTTTTGCATATGGGATCAAAGCTTAAACTATCAGCTGGCCTTTCTCTTGCTCCTGATTTTTCTAAAACACCTGAACCATTTCTTCTTTAACTATTAAAATGAATCAATCTGACATTCAAACTGTATGTGAATTTGATAAATAAAGACAGGTTACAAAATGCCACATGGAATGATTTTTTTTTAAGTTTTTCACCTACTTAGGACAAAAAATGTTACAATGCTTGACTTTTCATTTAGTTACATAAATAATTTTTTATAAATATCTCTTTATAAACAATATATAAATAGCTTTACAACATAAATACATTTATGCATGACATGAATTTACAAACAGCAATGTTATACAGCTGGCTTCATCAGTCTCTTGGAAAAGCACTGTCCCTTGTCTTGGTGAGTGTTTGTATATATAATATATATAAGATAGAGAGCACTTTTTAAAAAAATAACAAAACCAAAACAGCTGGTGCCATGACTCCTCGTACCAAAAAGAAAAACACAGCCACATCTTTTGTCCATTCCAGGGGGGTCTCTGCTCTTCTAGGCGTTGCCTGGGGGATGGCCCTGCCTGGCCACGGCAGGAGAAAATGGACTACGGATTCAAAGCCCTGCGCAGGATGAAAACAAAGTGCCTGTTAGTACTTGCCATACAACACCCCTTACCCATCCCAAGGTGAAACTCCCGCAAGAATAATCCTGGCATGGGTCTGGGGCGTGCTGAAGTCAACAGAAGCCCTCCCTGAGCTTTTTGCTCGTGCTTAAAGCTTTCTGGCTATTTGGCACGTAGAGGGGAGGCAGAGGGAAGCGTGCTGTTCCTCCTGGCCCTGGGTCTAGCAGAAATCTTTTTTTTCCTGATGAGAATTTAACAAGAGAGGATGAGTGTGAGCTGGCTGCACAGTATGCATGCGCTTCTCGGAGCCCTGAGCTGGGCGATTCCTTGGGAATACTGAGGAGCTGCTACAGGAGGGAGCAGAGGAGCAGCACCCATCCCTGCAGGCAGGGCTACGGAGCAGCGCTGGCGTCCTGCGGGCACCGTTGGGCCCTGTTCTTCCCATTGCTCTGCAGAGCAGCAGGATGCCTGCATCTGGTCCCCTCTGCGCCCCGCTATATTCCTGCAGGGCCAAGGCATGTCCCTGTGAGTGGGGCTGGGCTGCGGCAGGCGAGCGCTGCCCCAGGTGTCTGACCTGCTGGCAGGGACCAGGCCAGGGTGGTGCCTCTGTCCTCCCCAGCGCCCTCAGGGAGAGCTGGCAGGGGAGCTGCTGCCCTGATCTCCCAGACCGGTCACTGCGGGCAGGCAATGCTTCTCTGGCCCATCGGTCCCTAAGCACGGTGGCCGTGGAGTGCTGTGGGCAGAACTTCTCCCAGCTTCCCGTAACTCGCTGGGCTGCAAAGCCCAAGTTAGGAAAGCGCAACCCTTGGCTGTCCCCACAACTAGGAGACACCTGGGGAACTTGTGTAATGTTTTTCCTTAAATTCAAAGAATTGGAGCATGGGTGAGACAGGTGCCTCACTAATCCTCCCATCACAGGCGTTAGGGGTACCCTGCCCTCCTAACGCAGGTCCATAGGTCACCTGCGTCTGTCAGGCACGGGGAGCAACTGG
>NW_010528622.1:0-31629 GCF_000687285.1 Phaethon lepturus | reverse complement strand
AGCGCTCGCCGAGGCCAGGGCGCTGCGTCGGCGCGAGACTCCCCGAAGCCTCCGTTACCCTGGCAACCATCAGCTCACATAAAAATACTGTCTGAAAGACAAGCCTAGCACATTGCAAGTCCTGGCGGGAGGAGAGGCTGCGACGCGGGGGGGCTCCGGCCGGCCCAGGCACAGGTACAAGACAGCAGCCGCTCGCCAGCGGCCGGCAGACAGGCGAGAACTTAATTACCTGACCGAAACCCCCCAGATTTTCAGCCATGGCTGGCAGGATCAGGACGCAGGTGTTTTAGCTACACGTAAAAATACTCTATAACGCATGCATGAACACCGCGTATGGACTCGGCGGCTACAGGCACTACCTTTGCAGAAGAGACCCTTGCGCTGAACGTACAGCGCCTTCTTCTCCGCTCTGCCTCCTCTCTCATGGAGCACAAGCACAGCTCCCGTAGTGCTCCACAGCAAAGCCAGCACGAAACGTTTAATAGCAAAGCTTCTAATGTGTTATTTGCTTATTGTTAGGAGTCAATGTTCTACATAATCTGAACATTACGTTTAATCTCTTGGCTCAGTAAGACAATAAAAGTGTAACACCACTGTAGCGTCCAGCGTTTCCAGCATATGATAATAGTCTTAGTGGGTCGAGCACATTAGTGGGAGAAAGTCGGGTAGCATTTTAAAGAGAAACCAGGATTTTGGAGTGAACCCCTCAAAAGTGTTCCTTTCACACACCGTCACAGCAAAGAAATAAATTAGCTAGATATAAACAACCTGGTAAATCCCTGTACAACCTGAGGTGCTGCACATGCTGCTTCCCTTCCCCATCCCCAGGAAAGAGGGTAAGATACCCACTGGATCGAGCACAGGTTTTGACATGCATAAGGAAATAAATGTGAGAACGGGTATCTTTCTACCGGGTACTACGCCAGCACCCTGGACGTCCCCACAGAGCACTCCTCCATCCCAGGCATGACTCGTAGTAGTTTCTCCAGTCAACCTTAAGGAATGGATATAGGTCATGCAGCCTTTAGCAGCTCCCTTTTACAAATTAATACCCTTTATGTGTCCTGCAGGAAGATAATCATAGTCTAACTTTCATCTAGCCTGTCATTTGTTCATGCTATTTAAACACTCCTTCCCCACCTAGGATATTCGTGGGTCACATTATGTCTTTCTCAGGTTGCAAAATTTCCTAGAGCAGTGTGTGCGGCTCTTGTTATGGAAGTGACTTTCCTGTTTGTAAGTGCATCAGGCATTTGAAACATCTAGATAACCAAAGGTGTTTCACATTTATTAAGTGCCACTTACAAACAAGGTATGTAACATGCATTCATGTGAACTGAATATTTCTCCAGGAAGTATTTGCACAATTGAAATAGCATGATGTATATAACACAGGCCATCAGGTTATACGCTTTGCCATCTTACACAAAGACAACTCATAAGATAACAAAGGCCTTTTCAAAAGTGTTTTGTCCAAGAGAAATACTTTTAGAGAATTTTTATAGTATAGAGAAACACGACTATGAAACAGCAAATTTAAGGATTTGCATTATCTAAAACATTGCTGAGATATTTCCCTTGGTACTTAGACCTTAGCCAGCCCCATACTCGTAATATCAACATGATATCAGCCTCATACTCATGATACCAACTCTTCATGCTCTTGTTCTTCTGGAGAGATCAGGCCACTGGTTGCCTGCTATGGAGACTAGCCAATACTTGCTGTGAAGGCAAAGATCAAAAATATGCAACTGGCCAATCATGCAATATTTCCCTAAATGCCACTGGTGGGCAGTTTTTTGCAGAAGCAAGAGACTGGACCTCCTTTATCACTTCCAGCCTAGCCACAAATATGTCATCATATTATCAAGCCACTTCTTCAAATCCAGTAATAGCTTTGAACTCTGCACAAGGAATTGATAAGGAAAAACCCAAATACTTTCCGCAACAAATGATCACAGCTTTCTTTCGCTACCCTGTATTTCACATCTCAACAACTGTTAGATGATTCGTGCAGGATTTGGAAATCAGAATTTCGGGTTGCAGTAAGACATTACTTTCCTTCTGTTTCCCATTGTTTTTACATTCATTGCTACCAGAAGATCACACTGTGCCATTTTCAGTTTTCATTGCTATCTTCCTTGGGAGAATGGTATCTCAGAGATTTTAATGCTGAAAAATTATGCTGCTTTAGCAATACTTCGCACCTCCGTAGTGTGTGCCCAAGATCAGAAAGTCTAATGTGTGAATTACTACCTTCTGTAATTTTCAGATGGGGTAAGAAATAAAGAGAAAGGAGTTAGTCTCCACAAATACAAGAGAGAGAGAATCCGACCTGGGGTGTGACCGCCGTGCTTTCCTGGTGAGATCATAAGAACATCATCTATTTCTTCTTCATTTATGACTTTAAACAACATTTGATTCTGATCTCCAGACAAATGAGGCTAATCCTACCCTATGAACATTGCTACTCCTCTAGCCTTGCTGCATTCTTGTAGTTCTAGTAATTAAAGTACTGTCCTTTATATTGCATATTCTTTATATGCTTTTAAGTTTATATTGAGAGCTGTCTATGGCGGAATTGTGTCTTCCTATGCGTGGGCAGCGTTCACCACCAGTAAAAATATCTTAGAAAAGATGAAACTACTAACTTAGGAAGGTTTCATTCAGAAGAAGTTAATAGACTGTATGAAATGACAATAAAGAGAAGCCTGCAGAGCCCGGGAATCCCTTCAGAATTTTCCACAGCAGAAAGCCGTGAGATGCCACAACCTGCGGTGCTGAAGCTCCTTACCTGAGCCCGAACGCGGCCCAGCCCAGCGACGCCCTGCCCGCACGGCGGGCACTCTTGGAGCAGTCAGCCTGGGCGCCGTGCGGCTGCGCTGCTCGCAGTGCGCACCGTCACGTCCTTCCCTGCGCCGCGCTGCGAGAAGCAGACACGTTAGCTCGTTCAGAACTAGCGCAAAACTTGCACAAATGAGAATAATGCCTCTGCTCCATTTAGTACGGATCTGTCTTTGTTTAGCCCAAATGACTTTTCAAGTTCTGCTGGAACACAATGAAGCAAAACTTACGCTAATATTAACTTCCTTTTAGGCAGCGGACATAAATAAATCATGAAATACCCTTTAAAAAGTAAGCAGAGGTACTAACTATATAAATTCATCCCTTGCACAACCTCACTTCTTCTGCGCAAAAGGAGATGTTTTAGGGTCACTGGAGTACAGACAACCATTCCGGTCAAGAATACAGTACCGTGCAGACCTGCACAGTCGCACGGAAATTTGCCATCCGTCGACGCCTGTGGGCTGAGGAGCGCAGCACTGAACTCAACTAGCCTAGCAAGAGAAAGACGTACAGAGCTTGCACTGGGCAGTGATTTGACTTTTTTGAGTGCAAGGGCCTTGCTTTTCTTGTTTTCTTTCTGCAGGTTTGACTCTGACATCCTCAAGTCTGGAACACAATTGCTCTAATCAGAAGAGCAGACTGAGGTTATAATAAGACACAAAGAACGAAGGCAGAAAAAACCAAAACAAATCCTTTTGAGGAATGGCTTAATCACAACCACTGCTACTTAAGCCGAAACAGGATGGGCACAATTCAAAACAGGACGGGCACATTTCAAACCAGGACAATTAGGTCTGCTGTGATTTGGGCTGGTTTTTCTTACATATTTGGACAAACTCAAAATCTGATGTCATCATCCAGCTGCAGATAGAGGAAGGTGATGAATTCTCATTTGAATTTTTCCTGCTTCTCAATTTTGGCATTTCCAATTACTCTAGACCTGGAAATAATCTTATCTTATAGTATAGTACTTGAATATTTTTAATATTAAAACACTTTTAAAGCATATGTGCAAACCCATCAGAACCGTATGCCTTTGAGATGCGGGAACTGCGTACTTCCCCACACCCTAAGCCAACGATAAGAAAACCGGAAAAAAGAGGGAAAAAGGGAGGGGTGCAAAACTGAGTAGAGTGTTAAAGACAGCAAAATCTTGAGCTCCTGTTTTATTAAACATAAAGTATTAATGCAAGTCTGGAACTGACTCCCACACCATTAATGTTCATTCGCAGTGAAGCCACATGATGAAGTTCTAAAGGTAAAAAGTCAGTACCATGGAAACACAATATATATAAAATTTAAAAAAAATATATCAATAAATCAAGCTGGATGCATCAAGAGCAGCTTTCTTTGGAAGAGTCCTGGCAGCTCTCAGTATTTTCTGAGCAATGAAAACAAGGAGACGGGCTGGGCAAACACACATGGGGCAAAGCGTGAGGGTTTGAACGATGGGGACTGGGAGCGTGCTGGTTGAACAGGAAGGAACACTGCAGAAGCAGACAGGAGTCCTAGTTCATGCTCTTACCCCAAGACGACACAGAATAAACACTACAAAGACATGTCACAGGAACTAGTGAACAGATGAGGCTATTTTTAGAGTTCTTCCATTTTTTTTGTTTCGGTTCAAGCAAATCTTAACTACAGAAGACTTGAGAGGACGTCAGAAATTTTTTCACTACTCATAATAATGAAACTGCCCTAAATAAGTACTTGCCATAGTGTAAATGTGTACTGCAGTATTTCACATCGTGTGTCCATTCCTTCTAGTATATCACATATATGTTTATAGGTATAAAATTGGGAGTAAATCTTTTCTATCAGTCAGACCTGTCCTTATACTGGGCTTTAGAACCTTAGTTTATTTTTTTGTATTAAACTACCTTAAGCCTGGAATCAGCTTTTTTTTCTGCTCTTGCACAGCATCTATGCTGCTTTTCCACAGTACATGGAAATATCCTTTTACTGAGGCTCTGCTGAATGGAAATTCATATTTGTGTTTGTGAACCAAGTACAGCCTTACCAAATTAAACATCCTATTATACTCATAAATACACCCCCAAAAAAGTGAGTTTACCCATTTCTACAATTACCAATGTTAGCCTTAGCTTTCCAAATAAAATAGAAACCTTTTGATACTGTTTCTGTAGGTAAAGACACCTAAGCGTCCATCTCTACTATTCTCTTTGTAGAACATGACTGCATTAAGCTACAACAAGAAGTGCACAGGCAAAAAAAAACCAACCGGGGGTGAGTTCAGGCACATCAGATGAGTCTCTTGGAAGCCTAAAACCAGAAGTAATCCACTGAGTGGTCTCCTGGCATTGATACAAGAAAGGAAGGGAACTTCATGAATAGTACTGACCTTTATGGATCAAGTATCTTCTATTTGTTGGGAGTACAGAGGCATGTCCCCGTAAGTATATGTATCCTTTCAAACACTTCATATATAATTTATTACTGTCAGCTCTTTTGATTTGAACTTGTAAGTTGTAAGTTGTTTTCCTATCATCCAGTTCTCCTTCTGTCAGATGTGATAATAAAGGGCTGTATTCAAGAGATGAGCGAACAGACAGCCCCTATGGAGTCCCCTTCCCCAAAGAGTGCGTTTCTAGCACATGCCATGCTTGCATAGGATCCATTTTGAACTTGGGGATATGGTAGGCAGGAGACTGTCAGCCAGAGCATCATTTGAAGTTCAAGACATCCCCAAACTTATAAGAATCCTATCCTTGTCCAGTTAACCTAAGGAAATCATATTCTTGCAAGTTTATCAACCAAAAAACCTAAATTCTGTTTACATGACAAAAACCAGCTTGCCCCAAGCAGTAAGGCTTGCCTGATATGCAAGCCTGGGGAACGGGCAAAGGAGAGCAATAGCCTACAAAAGTCTGCAGAGCAACAGAGATGTGAACTTGAAAGGAAAATCAAAACAGTTTATTATCTCTGGACCTAGAACTGCTCACATAGATTAACATGTATCACTCCTGTCGGGAGGAGGCTGAAGGCATGACTTTGTTCAAGAGGGTGGAAAGTCCCTTGGTTTCTCTTTCTCCAATTTTATTCCATAAATCTCAGGACCCTTCCCAGTCATCCTGTGAGCCCCTAAAGAAACATGTAGATGAGGTGAAGTAAGGAACTCTTACGTCTGAGCATAAGAGCAAGTAATATCCATCCATGAACCACCAACTTGCTCTGACTGATGATACCCTAAAACATCATTCTGTAGGGATAAGGAAAGACCCTCTGAGACACAAGTGTATTGGAATTAGGACAAAACCCCAAAGGATGAACAAATAGCTGCAAAAACATTGCGTGTCCAGTGATAGATAGCAAAAAACCTCAAATCCTACCGCTCCACATTCTGTGGTCAGACTTGTGCTCTGGCATCCAGAGCTACAGAACAAACACGAAGATACAATAGTTGAGCGCACGAGAGGGTATGTCTGTGAGCCAGGCCATAAAGCAGTCCCGGAATGTGAGAAACGGCTCATGTTGGTAGGTGCTGCTTAGCAACACTGCCCTTCTTTGGCAAAAGATTAATCAAATTTGCAGTGTCATTGGAAATACTCCGTTCAGTCCATTCGAAAAATCAGACAGAGATGCACTGAAGGCCCACAGGTCACCAAAGGGACAGTGTGGGTCTGTCCAGGTCATGAAAACTGGAATTACGTCAAATGAGAGGCACTGGGGGTTAATTATAAATACGGCAAATCTAATACATGCAAGTATCAGCAAATCACAGTTAGAAGAAGCAACAGCTTTAACACATAACATTTCAACCTTTTTCCACCTCTGGCCAATAAAGGATTGCTGCTTATGCTCTATTTTTGCAAAGACTTTACCTATCTTGTTGAAAATGTCTTGGTCACAGAGTCTTTTCCCACTGCCCTGGGGAAAGAACTACACAGCCTGGCAGGTCTCAGTGCCACATACGCTGCTTCTCTTGGGGCATTTTTCATGAGATTCAGCTAAATGTTTCTTTGCAGAATTCCACTCTGTTCCTTTTCCGGATCTTTTCTACCAGGGAAAGACTCCTTTCCTAGCCTCTGAAATAGTCACCTTCAGCCAGCACACATCCTTAGTCCCCAGCCAAGGGAACTACCAAGAAACTTCAGGCAATCCAAGGCCTTCCGATAAAGTAACAGAAAAGTCGGGAAGTCTCTGTCTGCTCTCTCCGAGTAGCGCTGGTGATTTGCATACGACACGCACATGGGACAGGCGGGACTGAATGAAGGAATGCAACTGCCAGGAAGGATCTAGAAAACAACTGCGATTCAACAGCCATTGTTATTCAGGAATCACATGATTCTTCAATTTGGATGCTTTTGTTCTCCTATTAAAACACAACCACACTACTCTGGATTATTTGTTCACAGATCCATAATTATCATACTGTCAACATTTCATATCTGCACAAGACAGATAAATATTCCTTAGGAAGGTAGAAGGGTAATTGAGCAATCAGGGATGAATGATGCAGAAACAGAGATACATGTAGAATGCAAGTTACCTTGAAGAACAAAAATAGTTATTTACCCAAAGAGAGGAGCAACTAGAAAGAGTTTCAATGGGGTGAAACAGTTTGCTTATTTAACTGGCACAATGGAGTCAACCAACCCAGAGGGCAAACTGTTCACAAAACTTCTCCGTCTGCCCTTCAGTGAGCACGACCCTGACAGAGGCTGACCTCCTGGGCAGTGCTGGGCAGTGCCAGCCTGACACAGGTGAATGGACGCTAGCCCAGGTAACGCTTTGCAGGAGCTGTTTTCCAGCTCCTGGAACCAGGTTTGCTGTGGCCATCCCAGGACTCTGCTTCTCCCTGGAATGCAGGAAAAGAGACTCTGAGCTTTGCTTTCCTCTGTTCTCTCTCTCCTTGGAGAACTGTGCTCAAATTAGGTTCTTGAGCACCTGTAGGTCCCCTAGAACAAAGCTGTCACTGCTGAACAGAAGTTGAACCCAAGTGCTGGCAACCTCTGTGTCAGGTTGTAATTGCAGCAGAGGAAAAACTATGTCCTGACAACCTCAGGACTAAGCAAAGTGGCTTCTGATAGTCCCTGAAGATCCCAGCAGTGTCGAAATGAAAAAAAGGATTCACATTGTACATGAAGTCTGCTTTCCGATGTAATTATGGCAGTCATTTAGAAAGCAAACAAAATGCATCACATATCCATATTCTGGGACTTGTTACTGCAACGAGTAAAATCGAGTAGCATAAAAAGACAGACATTTCTCCAAGTAAGGTTTTAAGAAACAAACTAATGCAGACCAAGTAAGGATCATCAAGGAAAATTTGAGGGAACTCAAATTATTTGAATTATTCAAATAATTTCCAAAACAGTATTTTAATGGCTTCTTTCTGATGTACACTCTGTTCATGCAGTTCAGATCATGGGCCTCTGAAAGGGAGCCTGCAGATGGTATGCATCTGTAAAACCTTACACGTAAGCCCGTATGAGCTGTGCAAATACCTTGTTTGAATTCAAAATACGCCCACTCTTACTTGTGGTATGGCAGATACACCTGCAATTATTCCGGACACAGCTTCTCAAAAAGCATAGCTACAACAGACTTGGCATCCAATGTATTGCTGGAGGAAACACCCAGTTTTTCGGCAAATACCCAATTCAAAGTAGAAGGCCATAGGTAGAAAAGTAATTTCTAGACCCCTGAGAAATCCCACAAAAAATTTCTATGCATTTTAGTTAAAGAACCAACCTCATTGGATTAGACTCATGAGAGTTTTAAGTGACTTCAAACAAAAACACCAAATCCAGGAGATAGGCAGCTAAATCATTACTCAACACTTTGAAAACACATCCTATGAGTTCAGAGACTTCAATTGTTTATGATACAGCTTTAAGTATTTGACTTATAAATGTATTAAGTTAAGTTTCACATTTACAGTCTCCCATGCACTGTGCACGCAGGATATGTATTTTACAATGGAGAGCAACAGATTCCAATCAGGCAGATATTTTTGAAACCTCAGATATGAGAGAATGAGTGCCTTTTAGATTAAAGGGATAATCCTCAGCTGACAGAAAATTATTCACACTCTTATAAATCTAAACTTTCACAATACTTTTTGTAGCATAATAATGACTTAAACACTCTATATCAGCTGTGAATCATTACATTCATCCTGCTTTTAAAATGTAGTCATGATTTAAATGAAGATAAAGAATTTATAGGACATGGTAGCAATGTATATTTGGATGTTTGGTGATCCCATTCAGGCACAAAAAAACAACCAAACACTGCAAAGACTGATGGTTTCCATCACTCAGGCCTTTTATAGAAGGCATCCAAGTGAAAACATCTGCAGGTTCTTATGACTTGAAGCCTGTGCACAAGGTACTGGCATATAACTATATAAAGGGTCCCGTTTGCTGTGATAAGTAATTCAGTGCAAGACATACAGCCATGGACATCCTGATCCACAGCCCTTTGGTGTTTCTGCCATGGTCTAAGAAGCCCAGGAGCTTTCAAGAGCTCCACTTTGGAACTGTTACTGTTGGGGTCGAACTTCAGCTCCAGTGGGTAAACGACCATTGGGCTCAGTACATTTACACCAGGGACATAATCTACATATGAATAGTCAGGATAAACCAATCTGCCCTTCGATTTCAGGAAAAAAGGTATCTTTTCATATAAAGCAGAGTAACTTAATTCTTTTACAATATCAGAAATGAGAACATGCCTTTTAAAAGACAGTCCATAGGAAGATCCACACTTCAACAAGCTTACTGCCCAAGAAGGGGAGATACGAGGGAGCGCAGGCAGAGGTGGGATAGCAGGTAGGAAATACCGTCAAAGTAGACTCTTTTGGCAGGTCACAGAGGAAATGAGTTTGCAGGTAGAGGTGTCTAAGTGATCTGTTACACTGACTATATGGCAGATAAGCCACAAAGCCAGAATTACTTCTCAAGAATGCTTCATTCCTATGCCAGCAGTCTAACCATTCAAATACACTGCCTCATGTGAAAAAAGGCATTGGAGCTCTCCAAGATAAGCAATAAACACACTGGGGAGATGAGAAAGCCATCTCCATAAATCTGTTTACATTAATGTTCTCTTTTAAAGTCCACTTTTGCTATATGATACAGAGTAAACTGTTTCATGAGTGTGCTTTATCCTACTTTGATTTATGGCCTCGGAGCAGCATGCGAATGTCATGTTGTATCTAGTCATCAGGCAACCTCCTACTCACTTCCATCTGAAATCTTCAGAGCAGAGCAAATACTGGAAGAGATAACCCCATTTTCCACAATATTGATGACCAACTCTAAGTCTACAGAAAGGTATCAACATCAAGTCACTGCATTTTCATTGACAAATCTTGTGTGCTTTTAATAACACATTTTCTACAAAACCAGCTGCTAGGCCAATAAATTTTAAAAAGCAGTTGGTAGATGATATGTTTAGAATAAAAAATTATTATTATCCTTTGAATGTAGGGATTCGTTGTGTAATTTTGCAGTAAAAGTTACTCATTCGAATCGGAAACTCATGTTTCAGGCAGATGCTCTTGGCTCCAAAGACTTTCACCACATTTCTGAAGCTTAAATTGGAACATTTGTATTCAGCAATAATTACAGCTACAATCAAACAAAAATATTAACTTTTGTAAAGGTACAGTGAATACCTACTGTAATTCAGATAATAGGTCAGTCTTGCATTTTTCCCTATCCACCTTTCTAGATGACTTAATTTCCAGACATTGTGAAAATACTTAAGGCAAAGCTCATTTGTCCTAACCTCAAAATTTATGAAAATTAGTATTTCAGTTTAATTCACCTTCTGCTTGCAGCTTTGGGAAAAAAAAAAAGAGAAAAATTACAATGAAGGGATAAATATAACATACATATGACACTTACAGGAGTACACCAGCCTTGCTTTCAGGAGTTTTTCCACCCTTCATGACACACAGATCAGACAATCTTTTGATTAAGAAAGCTTAGGCCTGTAACAGGCAATAATCCATGTTAGCATGGGGTAAAAGCAATCTTTCTACTTGAAATTATACCACACCAAAAAATCAAGAACTATAGGTGGTTTTATAAATCTGTAAAATAGTTCTAAAAATCTCAAATTCTTCCCCCTAATTAAAATAGAAACCGGAGGCTAGAAATACGCATGCTTCCGTCTAAAGACTGGAAGTGAGCTCTCTACCTGCCCCCTCTAAGCAAAATAAAAATGAAAAGCGCCCAACAGGTTTTCCTTCTCAGTTGAAATCACAAATATTCAATCATCCATTTAAATTGAAATGAAAACCAAGGCAAGACTACTCCCTGCTATTTTCTCCATCTTTACTCCTTTCCTTTTCCTCCTAGGCTTGTACCTTGTGTATGATCTTTGGGTTAAGGTGGAGAAGAATGGGATGTGAGGTAGCAATAAACTACACAGCTGACAATTATGTTTCCTAGGACACTCAAATTGAAAGTTTGCCAAAGATACAAACCAAAAAGAATAGCCTTCAAGAGTTGGAGGCAAAAATTGAGTTCATTGCTGATTTATCCCTCAAAATAATAAGACAGACGTTGTAAGTGGCAGATCCTATTTTTGGGT
This sequence comes from Phaethon lepturus, assembly GCF_000687285.1. NCBI lineage: Eukaryota > Metazoa > Chordata > Aves > Phaethontiformes > Phaethontidae > Phaethon > Phaethon lepturus. The sequence continues at coordinate 20,214 of NW_010528622.1, read as the reverse complement.
CTTAGCAGTGATTATTTCTTGCCTAATTATTAGCAATGGATTTACTATCTTTAAAGCAGAATTTTGTCACCCAGCAGGAAACTTCAATTCTATCAGGCAGATTTAAGACTCATTCATTTATTCCTTAACAGTTTTTGACTCACTTGCTAATTATCAAGGAAGGCTTCATTCAAAGTAGGTCTGAAGCCAGGAGGCGGGCATGGCCGGCATGCTGTCCCTCAGGTAGAGCCAGCTGCCATACCAGCTGTGCAACTTCGAGCGCCTCGTTTCCGATGAAGGAATCCTCCGCTACCTTCTGCTATTAGCAAAACTTGAATGACTATTTGTATATCTTTAAAAAAATCTAGATTTGACAGGGAGGTACAAAACACCAAGCAAGCTATATGTAGGTCTTTTTGACCCTGTTCTTCTGAAAGGTGACTGCAGTGCTCAGAAGCTAATGGATGCAGGGCTATGGGGGAGCTTTACTTGTACGTGCCGAGTTCCCATCGTCTTCCATACCGCATCCTTATTTCCCAAGCATGCCTAAAGACATGGTCATCTCTGCTCTCGGTATTAAAGCAAATCATCAACTGCTAAGTAAGATTAGTATAGAAAGAAAACTAATCCTAGATTCCACCCACTCCTGCAACATCTGCATAAAACAGATGAACACAGACCTGGGCTCCACCTTTCCTTACACGACCTGCATGCCTTGGGACAGCGGGCTGCAGAGGTCACTGCGCAGCGCAAGCAGAAACTCTCCTGGCCACGGCAAGGCGGCAGGGTCATGGTGCAGCCCCTCAGGACTCCCAGCTGCTCTCTCGACATGGCACCAGTCAACACAGCTCCGCACGTCACAGCCTGGAACACACGCTTGGGCAAATCTCCCACCAGTTGCAAAGGCGGCATGGGAACTTGATCATTTATTATAATCAGGCCAGGCTGTCACATCGTGGGAAATAGGTGGATACGATCTTGCAAGTGGCAGGAACGAGGCGAGGAGACAAGGGCAGGCAGAGGCAGGTTATGCTGATCACTGAGAACCCCGTTCTGCGGAACAGTGTACATTACACAGAGCGATTTAGGAAATAAAGACATCATTAGTTCTGGAGCTAATTTCCCTGGTGCTTTGAAGAATGTTGCAGGTAAGATATGATCCACACTAATTATGGAGGGAGATAGAGACAGGAAAGTTGCTGGCAGAGCGTCAGGCCCAGGAATACCTGAATACCTCGGGAAAGGCATTAGAGCTTGTACCATCGCGCTCTCAAATTATCCTTGATGCCTGAGCCATGACTGTCACTGTTCACTAGGAAAAAAAGAGGGTGAGGAGGGCAAATACAGTCTATTCCTTATCAGAGTGCAGTGCTGAGGAAAAGCAACAGTATGGAGGAGAAAGTGAATCTTGTTTCCATGGTAACTAAAGTTTGAAAAAAGTACATAGAAATCAGCGTCATCTTAACATGTACGTTTACATACAGACCCACAGTAATAAAAAGTTATTCAACCGCAAGTAGCATGAGACCACATAACTGTCACGAGACCATCCGAATCAGATCTGCTGCTTCAAGTAGCGACACTTGGTTTGGAACAACAGTGTCACCACCTGGAGAAACATTCTCACATTAGACAGCACCAGTGTGGGATTTGGATGGGAAGAAGAAACCTCCAAAACAAGTTCCAAATGACCTAATTTAGTAGCCCTACTCAACAGAAAGTGCTGTAAGCTCTTCCATGCCTGTTACAGTTCAAAGTCAGACACTTCCACAGGGGTGGGCAACACAGACAAGGTCACCTCCAGCTGGGATGGAGCATCTCCTACATGGTTTCCTGTCACAGCACCCAAAGTTCTTACCAAAGTACACAGATGACATGTGAACCATCTATAACAATGGAAGTCGAAGAAATTATGGCTCAAAATATGGCATAGTTATGGCTGTTTAAAGAGAAGTGTTTAGTCTAAGCGAGAAAAAATATGTCTCAGAAATTAAGTTAAAATTTGAAGAAATTTATGGATAACCATTCAGTGTTTAACAGTGGCAATGACACACATTTCTATTAATTCCACTGCAATCAATTTAATATCTAAGTTAATATCTAATACCCATGAGCTAAAGCAATACAAATTTCCAAATGGAAAAAGTTCAGAGATGAAGGTCCTGATTAAATGGACACTCATGTTCTACTGGAGCGCTCTAAGAGATTCAAATAGTACCTCACACCATCTGACTTGTTTCCTGAAAGCACAATATCAGTGCTATTGAAATTGGGAGAAAAGAATGTGTTTATTATCCTACCTTTTATACCTGCAGTACAATTCTTTATCTGTGACCCAGAAACAAATTAAAGCGACACTGTCAAGTTGTATATTTTAATGGTTGTCTTTTCTCTGTGCTACCAGCAATCTGAGATTTTTTCAGTGCCTAGAGGTTTAAACAAATTAAACCTTTTGTTTGTTTACTTTTTGCCTTTCATTCATTTCACAGAAATGAAACTAGTCAGATTCATTTGTCTCCCTACAGCCTATTAAGCAGTGGTTTGCGTTTGCAAACAGGGTGTTTGCATTTGCATTTCCAGGGAAGAGTTCAAAATACTACTAAATATTTTCTTGTAGTAGTTTTGAAATGAGCAAGACGTAGCTATTTCTGTTCAACTCATCCTTTGGAGATGGAAGACTCTAAAGAACTGATAGGAATCCAAGTATGTTGCTGAAAAATCCAGTGAGAGTTTGAGATTGTTTCTCTGTCTTTGGGGGGGGAATTCAAACAATTGCAACATATAAAAATATAACAGAGCACCTGAGCATATATTAAATTGTGAAATTGCCAGAAAAAACGCCGAACGTGTTTTAGAGAGTAAAGGCCAGTCATCTGGACAGTTATAATCATTTTCACCATTTTAAATGATGTCTTGAGTTGCTTTTGTTCCTCATAAGTAGCAGAACTACTATGCAGTCCCAACTCTTTTATACAGAGTATGAAAGATGGGGAAAGACATAGTCTTTCCTTGCCTTAGTTTCCCCATTTATTTTAAGGCACTATGACAAATTGCAAGCCCACAGTGACTGCAAGCTTGAATTCATTCAGATTGGCAGAACACTTTAACAGCCTCAGATGAAAGGTGCTACAGAAGTGCCAAATACTATCACTGTAATTATCATTCAATATACACTGATCAAAAGAATGAAATGTGAATTAGCATTTCCTGTTAGCCCTACTTACAGCCTTAATTTTAAATATTCTTCCCATGGGCCTCTCCATGAAAACAGACAGGAATTGTTGATATTTCCCATACAGCTACAACACTGCTTCTACAGGAGTGGAGGAATGGAGGGATCTAAAGAGGAAAGTCAAAAAATCCTGAGAACACCACAGGTTTCTCCCACAAAAGCTTGCTCAGGCTTTCTGGGAAGAGCTTGGAGCTGTTTTCTCTGACTCCTTCCCTGTCTCCAGTTTCTTCCCTGAAACAAGGATGTGATCTTCGGTCACAGCCCCAAGGATTTTCTGCTGTTGGCCTCCTTCGCAACCTGAAGAACATTTCTCTGAAAGCCACTGGGTTTCACATTTCCCAGAGTGGGTCCAGCTGTTCTCAAAAGGTGGGAAAGTGCAAACATTTGGAATAGCTAAGTGAAATCAATGGAATCCTGCTAATTTACACCCACTGCAGAGCCAGACAACTTGCAGAAATGTTTGTTTTCCCCTTTCCCCTGGGAACTACACAGCATTGGACTTTATTTTCCCTAGAAACATAAACTCACCTGTTAATCCACTGCCTGTGCCTAACATAGGATGGAAAAATATGGCTTTCTCCTCCAGTCCTGAATATCTTTCAGTGCTGGTTGAGGCAGAGCAATTTAGTGATTCATGGCCATTTCCCTCTTGGTGGAAGCTGCCATCACTGCAGATTAAATAAGGGGGTCTGACTGCACTCTGCGTGGATCCTTACCCTTCAGGAGCTGGCCAAGCTCTGTTCATTCTTATACAAAGCATCTAACAGACGCTAACAATACCAGGTCATCTTCCATCCTCTCCTTACTGCCACACACCAGAGCCAGCCTTGCTGCTGTCCGTACAGACCCAGTGGAACAGAGGGCTTTGTCAATTTGATTGTCATCAAAAGCAGACCAAAACCATGCTCCACCCCACACAAACTAAAACAGGATTACTAACACTTTTAAAGAAGAGTGGCCTCAGTGTGTGAATTAAGCTGTTGATGAGCCCTTATGCCTCTTCCTTTCTGTAAAACTGTCCTTTAGACAGCTGCAGGCTCTGAAAAAGAGGCCTCCCTGGAACATACTCAGTTCAAAAAGGAAAAAAAAATCCATACCCTGCCTTGCTGAGTCCTTTTCAGTGAAGCAGGTCATAGCACCATGTCTTTTATCCTGTCATTCCTGTCTCCTGCTTGATGCACATAATAAATCCACAGTGGTTTGAACTGCAGCTCTGTGCTGAAATCTGACAATCCCACGTATCTTTAACCATGCTGTCTTCCAGTACTCCCCCAACTGGAAACTCCAAGTTTACTTAGAAAATTTTCACTGTACAAGGTCAGACTCAAATAGTTAAACATACTGCGTTTACAACCAGCTTCATTTTCCAATTCCTGTGCTAGGTAGCACCAAGTGTGGAAAAATACTCCCTTTTTTAAAACAAAATCTATCTTTCATGCCTTAACTAGAACTTATCCCATGTTTCATGAAGTACATGCAAAAATTAAAGAGCAAAAATACCCAGAGATTTACATGGTATTGTAGAATATATAATGTATATATTACATTATAAAATGACTTAGAAAAAGAAGACAGAGGGCTCTAATTTTAATAACAAGCAATTGGAAATTTGACAACATGGGGTGTTGGCAGAGAAAGTAAGAAAGCCAGGCATGTCTGACCGGGGAACATTAACTTGGGAGTCCAGAAATCCACTTACTCATTTTCACATGAGAGCATCAAGTTTGAGAAGAATATTTAATTATCTTGAAACTGAAGGAGGATTTCAGAGAAGTAATTAGGAGTAGCTTGGCTAATGGTTAACACCAGGACTGGGAATTAGAAATTAAGAAATTCAACTCAGGACATACTTCCTGGCTTTGCTGCATGATTACATTGAAGTTAGTTAACTTTTCCCTACTTCAGTTTTGCCAGCTGTAAAATGAGGGTGCTAATAACTAGCCACCTTTGTGGAAAGCCTGGAAATCCATCAACAGAAGTCACTTTAAGAGTACAAAGTCTGCATGCTGTTGTTGTACCTGACAAAAAAGAACCTGACAGTCAGGTTAGCACTCCTAATTTTGGCAAAACAGTACCGGTGAGACTAGAAATAACTGCAAATGCTCAAAACCTCGTTTTCCTTCTGATCCCTAAAATGCTCAGAAACCCAAAGCTTCCAGGCATGTCCTGTCCCAGAAACAGTGACTGAATTGACAGATACATTCTCAAAATAATGTATGTATTTCTTGCTGCCACTAACACTGGTTATCCGAATTCAGTTGCAGTTGACAGTGTAATGATAATAGCTTTCTGTTTATATATCATCTGTGATAATGTTCCTATTCTCCTTAAATTCAGTCCCTGTAAAAGGGGTACTTTAATGTATGCAGCCACAGACCAAAATGATAGTAATTTTCCCTTCTAGTTGGAACGGTTTAGTAAACAATTACATTCCAATTAAAGATGGGGTGATCGTGCTGAGGGAAAGAACCATTCAGCTCTTCACATCATACAGGAAGATAAATTCTCCAAAGCCAAACTATTATAATATAAATTACATGACAGCTTTTGAAAGAAAAATTACAACAAAATGGAAAATAGTGTATATTATGCACAGGCAAAACCTTGGGAAAAAATCCTTTGATATCTGGTCCATAGCAGCTTGAACTAGGATCCCATTACTTAGGATTACGTTCAGTGAAGAAGAATGGTAGAAGGGTTACTCACTTTCATCTCTCCAGGAGTTTCCATTTATTGGTATGCCATTAATATTTAATACTTCATTTATCAAGGATTAAAAACAGGATAGTTGGAGAAATGCCGTAAGAGTAGTTTATAATGTATCACTGTAAATTCAGCTGTGTATCCAACCCAAACTGCTGGAAAAAAATTAACATTACAAGCAGAAGAAGAACTGAAAACTGAAAAAAAAAAAAATTCATATTTCTTTGTGACTATAAATGCTTCATTGTTAACAGGCCTGAAAGGCAGAGCAATACAAATGAACCACAAAGGACAGCAGCTCCTGCACCAAGACATGACACTTGAAGTGCAGAACAACAGACAACAAGCAGACAATGAAGGAACACAAGAGAACGAGGAGATGATACTCAGCTTCATGACTGACAATGAGCCGGTGAAGAGTGTGTTTATACCACTGGCTTTGGCCTTTGAAGCTTCTCTGAGAATTGTTTCTCTTCCAATCCAGTTTACACAATTCCATGGATGCAGAGCTTGATCATATAGCTTATTGCTGCAATGTGCTTTGGTTTGGTTTTGTTGGGGGTTTTTTTGTAGCCAATGTGGCTTCAACCAGAAGCAGCGCAGAAGTGTTTTCTGAGATCCCGGAAAGCAAATGATAGTAGAATTGAGGATTAAAGGTCTGGAGGGAAGAAAATCCTAAACCCTACCTAGCATTTTGGGGTAAGAGAGGGTATACAGATGCTTCCTCAGACACAGCTCTGTAAGAAAGGCAGAGAGCTATTTTCAAACCATTTAAAAATATTCAGACTATGTATGTTGTATTAATTCACTGTATTTGGAAGGAGGCTCTTTGCACAGTCAGTGGGGTAGACTAACAGTGAGAAATCATTCTGGTTTCTTGATCCAGTCACTTAGTCCAACTCCTTTGCACAAGTTCTTTGGCAATTTGGACTTCTTCTCAGCCTGGGGTATTGGCACAGAGAACTAAATAAATCAGGCTCTAATAAAAGCAGTCAATAGATGGCAGTACTCTAATGAGCTGGGAGAGAAGTTACCACAGCGAGTCTCAGCAATCCCACCCCTGCTCTTGATTTCCCTGCAAGATGGGCAGAGCAGGAGGATTTAATACCCAGCAGTTTCCCATCTTCTAGTCCCTGTATTTGAGAAAATACAACACAAATTTCAGGTTTAACCCATCTCACACTTTAAGCTATTTGGATTCAATGCAGAGAGGCTAAATGCCTCTCTGTGTTCTCCTAACCGGTAAATATCAGTCAGCAGCAAGGCTTCACTCATCTCCCCTTGAGCATGGAGAAGAGTCCAGCATTTGCCCGTGGTTACATTGGTGTCTACAGCCCTTGAGCGTTATCAGCTCCTGCCAATTACCCATTCTCAGTGGAGACAACTCTAGGTCACTACCTAAGCAGGCAACATTTGAACCGCCATCTCATGCTAAGTCAAGCCTTCTGTCTTTCTTTTTTTATGCCTAGATATTGAGTTTTCTTGAAGCGCTTGTTAATTAGGTCTTTCCATTCAAGGGGCAGAATAATGACAAATAGGAAGTGTTCCAACAAGACCATTTAACTTTAAAGACGTCTCCTGCAAACATGTGTGAGGACACTTAGACTCTTCCATGACTGTATCAGATTCATTAGGACTAGAATTTCCCTGTATATATTTAAATTTTACACCGACATGCTGTTAGTATAAAAATCTGCTGTTCCTAGGCACCAATGCAGCAGTCGGAAAGGTTTCTTCTAGTCCACACAAAGCACTGTATAGCTGGCAATGTGAAATACATTCCTGGTTTTCCAATCAGGCATAGACTAAAAACTGAATACTGAACTTGGTGCTTACAGCAGATTCAGAACCAGGGACCTCAGATGAGCGGTCACTTGGATTAGAGGCTTGAATTCATTAGACTGCATCAGATCATACAAAGCTCTGATAGCACAGAAGTTAAGTGAGGTGGGTTTACATGGAAAATAATCATTTTACAACATGAGATAACTAGGACTAGGGAAGATTTTTTTCATTTTTAAGAAGCTCTATTAAAACTACTTTTTGTAGAAGGAGTAAGAACAGCTAGTTCACATATTAAGATGTGGAAATCTCAAGACTTAATTTTCAAGGTTATATTCTGTAACTCAAAAAACTGGCATGAGCTATTGTTTTCCAAAGTTGCTACAAAAAGCATAAAGCCTCGTTAACTGTAACTTGCCTGGCAAACTTCCGTATGGGAAGGGAGCACTTCCACCCTAGTTTGCTTTAGTTTTCAAATGAAAGAAAACAACTGGGAGTGCAACACTGTCAAAATAGCTGAATCCAATGGCTCCTGAGCTTACTAGTCCCTTGGAGACTCAACAGAAGGATGGAGATGTCAGGGAAGAACAATCAGCTGTAAAATATGAAAAGCTTACAACATCAAAACCTACAGCAGCAGGCTCAAAAGTAATAATCCCATTACCACTAAACTAAAGCACTAATTACTATTCCCAGTGGCTGGAGTGGACTGACTGCTAATGTTCCTCTGGTTAATGAAGGAAGGTGAGGGAGAATATGTTTCTTAAGTCAGACATCTGCTGAAATCTGGGAAGCCATAAAAACTGTATGTAATGAAGCCATTCATATTAATGGCAATAACATTCAGAGGGCTGAGCAGGAACAGAAATTAGATGATAGTGGTTTGTAACTCAGAGAAGACAAATGCTATGTATTATCCATGTGATGACTGCCCTTATTTAAGCCACACTGAATAACAGAGCCAGTCAAAGCAAGCAACCACATCCCACATAGGCTGTTTCACTAACAAGAGCTAGCGTGCTTAAAGACAGGAACAACTTCTCTACAAACATAAAGCAGGATATATGCCACCGGAAAAGGAATAAACAGCATTTTATTTTCACCTACTGCAAGTACACTAAGAAAAATACTCGCAAATCCTCTGTCTTGCAAAGAATCCAGATTTTCCCATCATCCTTTGTCTTTTTCATCAACAAGTAGTACATTGTTTAGGGTTCAAAGATACTCATTTACTGAGATAGATTCTGATAAATGAAAGGCACAAAGCAAAAGCATGCCTATTCACTTAGCTTTACCGTGTTTCTGTCTGCCATGCTCAGAGTTTTAGAGCATTTGTAACTGATAATCAATTCAGATAGAGAGTATGTGGCTTATGGAAGAAGGGGGTTAGAGAAAAAATTAGTTTCCCTCTTGGCATTGAAACAAGATGCACCTTGCTTAGCAAAGAGGTGATACCACAAGAGGAATCAGACCTAAAGGTAATCCCTCTGTGTTTTGGCCAATTACAACAGGGAACTCTCAGGAGAATAACTTTCATCAACTCCAGAAAACGAAAACTAAACATGCCCTTAGAGCAAAAGCTTAAAGGCATCTTACTCCATTGTTTCTCTGTTTCATTGTCTTTGGTATTTGCCACATACTGTACACAGTCCTTCAAAACAGAACTCATCTCCTGCCATCTGCTCACTGTTTTCATTACTTCTCCCCATTTCATTTAGCAAATAAGACAGTACCAAAACCCACACTCTCATATATTCAGCATGTGTTTGCCTATAATGGCTACAGAATATAGCTCCACAGAGAATGTTATGCATCCACAAACTTAGAATTTATAGAACTAAAATAAACTACTTGGACAAACTGCTATTAATGATTCATTCATCAGTGCAAATGTTCTCAGGTGAACTGGGTGTGCTCAGAGTTTTTTTAGATTGCACCATTGTCTTTCCTTTGAAACTCTGGTTCTACCTATCTAGGTTTGTTATGAAGTAGCTGAGTAGGTGTGGCCTGCAGAGAGAACCTGTATCAAGCAAACCAGCTCCAAGACCATTTGCCTCTTCTCTGAATAAAAATACCCATGTGCAAACTTACTATCCACATATAGCAGACTTTTTCCTCTTGAAAATACAACCTTCTGATTGCCTTGGCTACTGTTCATACTGGATATATTCATTTCCAGCTGTGTATACTTTATGCTTGTACTTCTTTTTTTAAATCTCCAAATACATTTCTCTTACTATTACTGGAGGTTACCCTAAATGTTACCCAAAAGACCTTGGTAACTTCAGCTGACTATAAAGCCCCAGTCTCCCAAGGCTCTACTGCATTAACTATAGAGGTGTCCAGGCTGATGATACATTAGAAAAAAAAAAAAACAGCTACTCTCAGCTGCATGTTTATTGCCCACTTTCAAAAAAATATTTATTTTGATCCCACCATTGTACTTCTATTTGTCAGCTGAGTGCAATCCTAAATTAAATAAGTACTTGGATTTGATATCATTCATTAGATAACACAATCCTTGCAGTAAAAATTACTGTGATCCACTCTAGAAGTCTATCGAATATCTGCAGGATGTTGGAGAGATGACTTACATCAGTGGGAAGGCAGTGATAAATACCACTGTGCTCATTCTAACTAAAGAAGAAACAAAGACTTTTAACTCAGTCCCGAACTGATCTCCAAGGCATGACAGGGCCCTCTCTTCTAAAGCTGTGAGCCAGCCCCAACATCTGATCTTGCAGGAGTGCAGAGAGGGTAGGGAGAGGAGAGTCCTGTGCTATCCTCGTTACACTTCCTCGTACTGCAGTAAAACTGCAGGCAACTACACCTCCGTCTGCAGCATCACAGAGCCAGGCTCAGCACCGACAGGGCCTTCGGTCAACCACGAGTTCCGAGGTCTTTGGGTCTTGGTTCCCTTCTGTAAAATGGACACAATAGTGCTCTTCCCCATGGAGCAACAAGACCCTGTTTGTCCTGTTTGATTTTGGTACCCCTGGTATTGATGTTAATGGTGCTGCTCTGTTCCACTCCCAAATGACTTCCCATTCTTTATACACTGCTATCACAACAAACCAGTGATACAGGCAGAACATCTCAAAGCAAAACGATGGAAGAAATGGAAAACAGTGCATGGCTCCTCTAGGGTCTTGCTGGGAGAGGATACCAGGCTCTGGGGAATCACCAGGTTGGCAGTTTTTCTGTTAGTTAAGGAAAGGTTCTTCTACAGGAGATTTTATCTCTGTAGGAGTATGAGGACATACTATACAGTTGCAGACCAGTAAATACATCTATGAATATACTGCACTGCCCTAGGATTCACAAAGAAAACCTCACCAGGACTGTTTCCCAAGTGAAACAACTTAACCAGATCTGCTCCAGATTCAAGTTCAAATCTTGTTGCTTTACCAAGAGAAGTTTTACTGTCGCTTGTTGCTAACAGTATCTTACACCACCATGTTTATTTAAAAATAAGTAATCAACAAGTTTCACATACACAACCTCTTCTCTCCAGATGAGTGAGTTCCTTCCCTTTCTGGAAAAACCCTACAACAATCATTAAGATGGAGAGAGACGCTTACCGTGACCCGGAAGGGCGTCGTGGCAGCAGGCTCCATGGTGGGGTTCTTCTCAGTGACCCCACTGGGCATGCTGCGCCTCTGCCCACACCTCTCCGGGGGGGACTCTGTGGATGGTACAGAAAACAAAGGACAATTACAAAACACACAAGCACAGGAACAGTCCAGCAACATCAGCAGGCCATGCAAAAGGTGGCTTCTTCCTTTCAGATGCCCTTGCAAATGAGCCAACACAACAACCCAGTTGTATCTGCTCATCTTTCCCACAGCCGCCTAGAACAACGTTCAATCAGCAAGACTTTCACCCTCACCAATTAGCATTTTTTATACAGCTGTAAGCTTCAGATAATGCCTGACAGGTTGGCATTATCATTATTTCCAGTCTGCAGATGGGTAAACAGAAAATGTATTGAGCTGAGTGAGAATTATATGCAAAGTACAGATTCGTGCACTTGTGGTCTTGATACTCCTAAGGGAAACTGCTAATGGGGTTACAGGCACAGGATGCTTAAGTTACCTCTCTAATGCCTCTAGCAATTTGTTTGTAAGCAGGAAAAAATTACTAAATCCTGCATTTGCTAAAGTATAAAATTTAGATAGGAATACTTCCTTCCCTACTAGTGAAGAAGGGAGGGGACTGAAAAGGCTAAATTAACAAATATGCCTAACACTGAGAAGATTTAGAAAAATATTAGGTAAGGTCAGCAACAGCATTATGAGATGGTATTTCCTTGGTTCACAAACCCTCTTTGAAAGCGCCACGAAACTCATAAAAATAGATCTATTTCCAAGCTGCCGTTCAACGGTGCTCAGACCTTCTAGCGAGCTTCCCTTCTCCAACCATTTGAGAGTCCTTGTTAGCCGAACATCTCCATCACCCAAAAGGCAGAGCTGTGTCATCTCCATTCTGTTGATCAGAAGTCTAGAAAACGGGCAGGGCCTATGGTCATGTAGGCATTTAGTGATAATTTAAAAAAAACCCTTGGGTGTCCAGAGTACAGTGTTCTCAGGAGTGGACACATGACACAAGGGCAGAAGAATGCTCCTCCTCGAACAGTGCTGCGGCTCCTCAGGAGGTGAGGAGGGTCCTTGCTTGAGGGGGAACTGCACAGCTCTGTATGAGCCTATGTGGGTCACAGATCTGCGTGTGGCTTTGCAGGTTAAGCAAATGTCTTTATACAGATCTCTACAGCAAGGCAAGAAGGTTAGAAGTAACAGCTCAGCCATGTTTATGAGCAGAGTTTAAGCCCGTATAAAGTGCCAGGAGTACAAAACAAAGGCCTGAGCAAATGTCCTAGCAGTGCACCTTCATTTTCAACCACCAGTTACTTTGCCGCTCCTTTGAAAGTAAGCACACGGGATTCTTTTAAGCCAAGTGCTTCTTTTCTGCTTGTCCCTGCCCTGCAGTGGCACCGACCACATCCAACAGTGGGAACGCTACAATTTTCACTCAGAGACAGACTTTTGGGGACATGAAGAATATTTACACTCAAAATCAGCCCAAAACTGTTTAAGAATTCTCAAAATGGGTACGAAAACTAAACAAGTATCAGGTGGTATATAAATACACTGATAAGGTACAAGCTGGGGAAAGGCTTTCGTAAAAACTTGTCTTCTTTTGGCTTTTTTTTTTTTTTTGCCACACACTAATACATATCAAAATATTGTCCTCTGCCATCATATCATGGTCTCCTGAATATAGCATAGTACAAGCTTTGGAGAAGATAAATGAACTTCATACTTCTCATTCTCCCAGGCCCCAGAATCTTCTCTACTCTTTTATTTACCCACATCTACTAGGTTGGACTTTTGTTAACTGAATTTCTCCCTTTCTATAGGCTTCTTTTCCACAAATATTTTCTGTCCTTCATGTCACCTTATGAACAATCCTTTCTGATCTATAGATCTCCCTATAACTTTTGAAAGACAGCATCTGGATATGTAACACTGAGTAATTTACTAAACAATATGGAATCCAAGCAAAGAAAACAGCAAATCAACAACCATTTCAGAATGACTCTGAAAAGCAGATTTTTCACAGAGTTGTTCTCTTTTTAAAAATTATGACCTTAATAAGAAATTTAAAAATGGAACTGAAATAAACATTGAGGGAAGTCCTTTTAATACACAATTTCACAGGCAACAGGCATGTCACTGAATATTACATCACTGTTAGGATTCTTGGTTGGGAATGAAGTAGCCTTTTTTTCCTGCTGCAAAGGAAATTAGATGGTAGACTCTGCTAGAATGAGGCTACTACAAATTAGTATGCAAAGAAATCTAAAGATAGAACAACCTATACTTCAAAATGTCTCAATGATGTTCTTGCAACTAGTGTAACTTAGAGGTAGTTTGTTTGCCAATTCTCAGCCTCTGCGATCTGCAGTTTGCTGCCATCAGGTCTTGGCAAGGAGGGTTGAAACCTTAGCAAGGTTGTCCCCTTGCCAAAGACTGCCACCATCCAGGATCTGCAACAACTAATACTTGCAATTCCACTCAACGATTCCTGAGATGTATCTTAAACAAAGAATAGATCGTGAGATTCCACCCATGGACTGGGTGAAGTGCCTGCTCAGTGACATCTTCTCTGGTGGCAAATCCTGCCCCTAATTCCGCACCAGTGGCCGTGTAACCTGTATGAGAGCCAGACAGCCAACACCAGCCAGTTCATTGCTTTCACAACTTCCAGCCAAGCCTTCTAATTTCTTTGCCACTTTCTTTGCAGAATGATGCACTTTGAATCTCAAGGAGGCAACCAAGTCCTTTGGTGTCATCTCCTTCCACACTAAGGCTCCCATCCCATTCCTTTGAATAGTGGCCTTTTTTTTTTTTTTTTTGGACTGTCATAAGGAAACTATTTGATTACAGCATTTTGAAAGCGAGTTCAAGATGACAAGACAACTGAAGAAGCTGCTTTGCATTTCCTTAACGACCAGAAAAATAAACATTGTTTAAAGCATTTCTCATATACGTGGCTGGAAAACAGGAACGTTGGGATTATGTGAAAAGCAGCTGCAAGAAATGACTTTCCCCAGAGGGCTGCAGCACAGGCACAGAGCTGTGCGCCCCAGCCCAACACACCTCTCGCCTTCAGCACAGAGGGGAAGTACTGGCTGTTCCCTGTAGGTGTTACGGCACTATTGACTTGCACAGTGGTTTGCCAGACCAAAGTGCACAGTTGTCTCACTTTGGGTAATCTGTCCATCTGCTTCCTCCTTCAACCACACAGGTCAGACCTCTTCAGAGCATGGGAGAGTATCTTATGACCCTGGGCTGATTAATATCTGAGACTGATTACACAAACAGTACTCTTAAATTCTTACTTCATCATTAAAATATACCCAAAGCAGAGCCACCAAACGCATCAGTTTCACCCAGACCAAGATACAGAGATGGGTCAGGACCTAAAGCTTCCTGTTGTTCTTAAGCTTATGGTATTTATATACTCATAAGGTATGTGGAGTCAAATCTCCATTTTAGCTTAGTTTAAGCACTGTCGGTACCACTGGAGAGGGGGGGCTTTGCCGCAGAGACACATGACAAAACTTTATAAGAAACCAGAAGTAACTAAAAGGAGGGTTGGGTGTGGGTGTTTGAAGGGGGGGGAGCTGTTTGTTTTAAAGGGAAGTAAAAATAACTTGCAGGTAAATTAGTAACTACTAACTACTAGAAATGTACAGCAGAACAGTTTTACATAGCAAACAATATGAATACATAAAAGTTTGAACTGCCCTTTTTAGTTCTTCAGGGTTAGGGGAAAAGTCCTAGGCCAGGTTACTGCCATTAGCGATGTCTGCTTCAGGAAGCCCCCAGTGGCACCACGGCAGCCACCCACCACAGAGAAGGTCGCTGAAAGGCAATAATAAAAACCCTCTCCATAGCCACTAGAGGCTGAAAAAGAAATGTCTTAATTTACAGCAGAAGATATTTAGGTTAGCCATTGGAAAGTCTTCTCTTGACACAGGCAGTTATACATTGGAATTGATCATCTAGAGAGTTAAATATTATGTTCAAGCATATCTTAAGCCTTTCTGTGGCAGAGCTCTCCCTGTCCGGCGAGATTCAGGTACAAGAGCTTCCTTCTCTCCGCTCTCCTGGGGCACATGGATACCAGATGATCTCCTGAAATCCCTTCCAGCCTTATTTTCTGTGACTTCTGACCAATTTGCGCACTTGTGCATAAGATAAGCAAGCTACAAGAGATCAGATTCAGTATCTGACTTCAGCCTTTTCTTCACAAACTCCAACATACCCTCCTCTTCTCCTGAACTCCATTTCTGGCTGGACAGACTCTATGGCAGTTCTGTTACACCTCTGAAGAGCACCAAGAGTCCAGGGTCCCATGCTGACCTCTGTTACAGACTCACACTGTGGTCCTTGGACATTTTAATGACTTTTGTCAGATTCACAATTGATAAAAACCTTGAAAATCCCATGGGAACACTGCAAGGTTTCATTAATGAATATCTGCCATCTAGTTTGCATCCCAAGATAAGGGATTCCAGAGGAACAGTATTACTGCAGGCAGCTAACCACGGAATGACACTTCCAGAAGCATTTAGTATTATCAGATAACATCCTCACTAGACAGTGAATTTCTCTGTTAGCTGAATACTATCCCTCAGCTCATAGAAATTCCAGGATTATACCTTCATTTGTCCATTTATTTGCTCTAGATCGGATTTCATCTGAGGACTTAGACACAGTATCTCAGGACACTATTTGCTCTCCCAAAGTTCTCAACTTGTTATGAACTTAAAACCTCCAAATCTTTCTTTTATGACACAGAGGCCTGAAAATCACTGAAGTAACAGTCTATTAAATGAGGATTATAGTACAGGCATAGTGGATCTGAAAATGGATTCCTTGGGTATAGCGAGGAAAGCGTCGTTACCCAGAGAGCAGAGATGCCAGTGCGCAGAAGGCACGGCTTTCTGATCCTCTGCCAGTTCCACCAGCCCAGTATTTGCAATACCCAAATAAAGGATGGGATATATACAGATGAGCAATAAGAAGTTGTCTAATTACTGTCGGACAGCTGAATCAGGCAGGCCCACCAAAGTATATTACCTGCCCCCTTGGAAGCTCTTAAAAATCTCAAAATTGGACTGGAAAAGGTTCATAAGTCACTCTGAGGAGGACTGTGTCCATTCTGACGGAAATTCCTCATCTAACTTTCTCCTGATTGTTGATAGCACTTTTCCTGTACTTTTCCAAGCTTGCCCAATGCTAACCAGGCATTTCTACTCACACTGTTTTACTCTCACCCTGCATGTTGTAGGACCGTGTTCCTGCGGGCTCTTCCAATTCTTTTTCATGAACATGTACCAAATCTCCCCGCAAGCAGCACTGTTCAATGTCTGCCACAGACCCATGCTGGGCTGGGGCTCACCCATGTTATACAACCACAGAGGCACGAAGAAACAAACAAAACTCCTTCCTGCTTTTCTAAATATTTACAGAAGGCTGCAGTGTTTTGGGTTTTCCCCAGTGCAGGATAAGATCTTCAAAGAGAAACTTCCTTAAAATTATCAAACCCCTGAAACCTCGCCCAGGTTATCACACAAAGCTGGGTCCAAATGGCTGCTTGGTGTGTATTGTGCCAGGATTTTTTTAAGCTGCCAGGGTTGAAAGTATCCCACTGAGTTCACTGACAACAGGACACGTAGCACTGTAAACATTGCACATTAATTTAGGACCCAGGGCTTATGAATATTTCTGAAACTGTTTCTCTAAAGTAATAAACACATTTGATTTGTTAACTAATTCAAGGCATTTGAATTAACAAAATAATTAATCCTTACTACAGTTTTCCATGCCTGTTCTTCATGCTGCCGAGTAGTTACGGAGCAGCCTAACAACCCCCCCAAGGCTTCCAGGACATCAGCAGCAGAACAGAGTGTGAGGAACTCCTGGCGCCCGAGCTCTTGTTTAACCCACTCAGCGTCACTGCCTTCTCAGTTGCAGCTTCTCAGACACTGCTACAGAGCAGGTCATTATGCGTAACAAACACACCAACAAATAATAATACTGTTTACTTTTCACTCAGCAAGTGAGATGTTTTTACATTCGCATTACCTGCTCTTGTGAATCACAGCTAGTCCAAGAGATCATCAGGATTCTGGTCTCATTAGTGGGAATGAAATACATTAACTCCTTTTGCTTGTTCATCTCTCTTCACACTCTCCCCCTCTCTTGCTCTCCTCTCACACGCAATTCCAGGGATCAGCCAGTGGAAGAGACAGTATGAACAAAAGCAAAGAGAACCAGCTGGAAGGAATAACTAACAAGCAGGCACTTCCCAGCAAGTTGATTTTCTGATATGAAACTGTTCCAGCTCCAAAGAAGAAAGGGAGGTACAAATCTGAATGAGCGTCAGAGAAGTTAGCAATGAGAAAACATCTCCCTCGACTCACCAAAAGGAAGCCGTGCTTGTCAGCAACGCACATGCCATGGCACTCCGAACAAGCCGGGAATAAGAGGAGAAGTAGAGATGATGACTTCATCAGAGGCAGCAAGAAAGAGAAGTATGACTGGAATGCCAGGCAAGCCAGCAGCGCTGGGGAGACACGGCAGGAGGCCAGGTTCCCGCACCGTACTGCAGTGACGTGCTTTAAGGAAAGGAGACTTTAGAGGACAATAAAACTTCACCAGATCATCTGGATGTAATGCAGAAAACTAAGAGTTCATCAGAACCAAAAGCTGGTGGAAAAGGTCCTGCACACAGCCCTCGGAGAGGTCAGGCTGGCTCCGACCGCAGGCAGCGATCCGCCGGCGAACGTGTGCTCCTCCCTGTCCTGCCCCATCGGTTTAGTGCCTGACATCTCCAGGGTGCCCCAGAGAGCTTACCAGGGTGGAGTTTCTGTGAAACCAGAGGGAACAGGAATTACCGGTCTCCTGCTCGTGCAATTATACTCCATGAATTAATTTTATTGCTTAATGAATTTAGGTGTTATTCCTCTAATTTCTGCATTATCTAATAGCTCCTTACTACAAACCCAAGAGGAGAGGAGGCACATGGTGACAGAAGTGATTTATTTAACATGGATCACAGTAGCATTTATGAATTAAAAACAATCCCTGGAGAGTAGATATTTGTAGTGTCTGTGTGATTCCAAACACTCAAGAGAGGATGCAGTAAAATCTGCATTTCAGATAGCTCCAGGTGGCTGCATGAGTCAAAGAGGAAAGATGGATCTTTAATCTGAATCCAGAGGGGTACGTAGAAGCTGCTATGAGAATAGCGGCACTTTTTAAAAGTGGAATATTGCCCTGGGAATAAACAAAGACAGAAAATAATAAATACTGAGTTGAGCCAACTTTCCCTTTCACAAGGCATCAGTATCTTTGAATGGGAAGCAGAAATGCAAAAATGTCTGATTTCCAGTGGACAAAGGTCAGCTAAGAACCACTGACAGGTTACGAATGCCCTTGCTAACACTCTCTTCCCGCTCCCATCAGCTGGACCAGAAATACAGCTGCAAGGCCAGTTTCGTTGTTCAATGACCTGGAGAACTATTTATTGGAACATATCGCCCCATGGCCTGCTGATCCCTCAGTGAATTCCAGTTGATCCCTTACAGCAATATTGTAACCATTATGCCACAGAAAATTAATTAAAAGTTAAACCTTTATTAGGCAATAAAATTGACTTTTAAATAAAAATGGTTGAGAAGCAAAAGTTCAGGGCCGGTAATGCTGCCCTCTGAAAAATCAGACTCATCTAAAAGCAAAGCTAATGAATACTCAGAGTGGTATTCTGTAAGCTAATGAAAATTTGCGTCACCATCACTTTTTATGTTAGAATAATTTTTTTTTTGCATCAGAATTTCTAGCTTAAATATACTTTTCAAGCACAGCAATCCCTCTGGCTTTACTCACAACTCTTCTACATCAGAATCAGTGATTTACTCCCTACTCATTTACTGCTCTAAGCAGAAACAGTTTCACATATGCTCATGCTTTCACCACCTTTTCAGACAATTAAGGATACTGCTTACAGAACTATAGCTTGTAAAAAGAAAAAACCCTCACTTATCTAAACATTTACATTAAAAAAAAACAAAAAAATAAATTGGGATCATTACTTGCCTTCCGTGCTATACTCTGTCACAAGATATTCAGAATTAAACAATTAGAGGCTCATTGTACGCCTGTAGCTAATGCTATCTACAGTGACTACACCAAATAGATCCAGCTTCTTACCATTACCTTTGTTTCCCTCACAGATGACGTAAGTGCTACAAACCCCCTATATTCAGCTTAAAAAGGGGAATGCTGTCTCTGTCTCAACTGTGCCCCTGCCTGAAAGCGCAGAAAGGCACCTGAAGCACCACTCAGAGCCACACAAACCTCTGCAGCTACAAGAATGGTGGCTGGGACAGTTGTGTGAACTGAAGAGCCTTATCAGAGCTGGCTGGAAAACAGAGAACAATTCAACTCACAGAAAACATCAGACCGCACTATTTCCCATCAGCTAAAAACGATGACCATCTCTCAAAAGTAGGACTAAGATCTTCTGGGAAAAAAGCTTATTCTCTGTTAAAAAATCATTTGAAGTGACATTGACCTTTGCTGTAGCACGTTGTGCACTTTAATGGATCTCATATAATTTCTGTGTCAGGGTTCCGGATATCGTGTACTGTGTAGTATTTAATATTCCTCATACTGCTCCTGAGCAAGTGCTATTAATGGCTCTTAAATCTAGTACTGAAAAAAGCCGTGCTATTTTTCTCGGTACTTGACATGTATCTATTCCTCTATTTTCTCTAATATCACCCAGTAAGAGAATTCTTTTCCCAGCAGCATGCCGAGGTGCTTTTTGATGCACGCAAGCAGAAATGGGACTTACCGCCCTTTTCTCTTGCCTTTCCGTGGGCTTTGGCTGCCCAGTTTCGCACCCTCTTCCCCCCGGGAAAGCTCCGTTAGCCCGCCCGCCCG
>NW_010528621.1:0-2079 GCF_000687285.1 Phaethon lepturus | reverse complement strand
TTGAGGAGAAGGAGCTGTGGTAAACAACTACAAAGAAGCAAAGGAGTACAGGAACACCTGTAAGCAACGAATCCTGACTGTGTGAGGCGCGCATGGACAGCGCGTGATATTTTGTATATAGCCAATTGCAATAATGTGTGTAACAAGCTGTAACCAATCATGAGTGTGTGCGCAGTGACTAAGCGAAAATTATTATATATATTGGAGTCAGATAAGACAATAAACGGCATTGACCTGATCATATTGGTCGTATGCGTCATGTCCGAGACTTCTGTGTCACATCCCAGCCAAAACCAGCACTTATGCTTACAATGAAGTGCTTCAGAACTTGGTTTAGCAATGTAAATCAAGATGGAGCCTGTTGTAGACCAACTATCAATCATCACATATATTTTGAAATTATGTCTGAGTTTTAGAAAGATTGTCTCTTATAACCCTCACATTCTCAAAAAACTCTTTGTTTTGAAAAAAAAGTCAAAAAGCATTGATAAGGACACTACACCTTCACTGTTGCTGACCAAGACTTTCATTTTGTCTAGAAACCTGACAACCAGAAAGCCAATCTCCAGTTTATTGCCAATAAAGTGTTTTTCCAAACTTCATTAATACAGCACAACATCACTGTGGTGGTGCACTCCCCCCCTCTCTTCGCCTTGTACCTGGGCCGCTCTAAGTTGCTTGACAAGCCTTGGCCTCCAAAAAAAGGGTTTAGTGGTTGAGAGCCCCTCAACCATGCCAAGCACTCTTGTGTGGCCAAGGAGGAGAATAGCACTGAGTGTATCAGGGACCCAATCGCCTAAACAAGGTACAGAACAAGAACAGAACTAATCAATTTCCAGACAATCCGGGCAGCGGTACCATTAAAACTTGAGAAATCCCCTGCCTGGATTGTGGAAACTCACTGATGCCTGAAGTCAATCATCTCCCAGTCCTATAAATAGTGGTCCCAAGTGAGAATCTTTGAGCTCTCCTGGACTGCAGCGAGCTGTGACCAGCACGACCCTCTGAGTGGGATGCCTCTCAGAGTCCGTGAACCCTCAAGCTCGCGATCAATTCAGAGGCTCGACTGTGTACCCGTCGAGCAACGCAAAACATTCGATGTATTTGACTGAATTCAAGGGGGATATTTAATAGGTACCTTTGTACATATCTATTTCTTTTCCCTATATCTCTTTATGTGTCTTTATCACTACACCTATATGTGTGTGTGATTAAGGAATCCTAGTAAGTTTAAGCTGATTATGCTGCTAAGTTTTACATGATTTGATACTGTGATATATCTCAATATCGTTAGTTAATTTGACTGCTGTTATTTTTGTATTAGATTGTTGCCGTCCTAAAGTTACACCAAGCACAACATATATCACTACACCAGAATCCCCGATACTCTATCCCTTTAGTCATAAACTGTTGACCAAGTCTGGGACTAAGGGTAGATTTCAGTCCACTCTGAACCTCGTGACTCAATGGGAGGGTATCCCTCATTTTCTTTGCCTTTTCCCAATCCTTAGACATAAACCGTTGACCAAGTATGGGAGTAGGAGTGGATTTCGGTCTGCTCTGAACCTCATGACTCAACGGGAGGGTCTCTCCTACTTTCTCTCCTGCACATACATACATATTAACTCAATTTGATCCACAAGTAAATCCTTCTTTCCCTCCTCAATATACACATTGACTCAATTTGATATATGAGTAAATCATTCCAGTTTAATTGTAATTTGGTTTCTTTCTGTATACCTTTTCCATGTTGAATAAGTAATAGAGTAGACCTTGCCATCGAATTCTAAGTCGCGCTTTTTACAAATTTATATTAAAATCATTCGCTTTCTGATATCTTTGGCGGTGCATCTTTAAGCAGCCTAAATTATTCATTCACGACAATCACTGAGCCACCATAATAACATGTAGCAATTTCAATTTGAACTTATAATGACATGAACAATAAAAAATCAAATACAACATTACATCTGAAAGTTTTTTATATTTTGAATAAAATCAGTAAAAAAATATTCAAAGAATTATAGAATCATAGAATTTTTGGGTTGGAAGTGTGATAAATGATTTAGTCCCAAACAG
>NW_010528620.1:25083-58758 GCF_000687285.1 Phaethon lepturus | reverse complement strand
CGGGAAGGTTGCTGTCGGCCCTCGCCTTCGCTGCTTTCTCGATTTTAATTCCCCCCGCACCCCCAAGGGCCGCTGGCGTCGGCTAATTCCTTTTGTTGTTTGGGGAGGCCGGTGCGGTTAGCGCTGTCGCAGCCCTGGGCAGGTAGTGTGTTTATTGTGGCACCGGGTAACGTGTACTCCGCGCACCACCGGGCAGGAAGCGCTGTTTTGGTGGCTCTTCCAGTGATCTCTCCAGTTCATTCGGCGCTTGAAAGCGTTTCGCTGTTAGAAAAGCTGTCTGTGGCAACTCAAACTTTTAATCGGCGGAGGGGGAGATGCTGTGAAGCTCGGAGGAGGGCGAGGAGCTGACCGGCTGTAAATCTGGTGGAGTTTGTTTCAGTGCCTTGCACGGCTCTTAGTATTTCATTAAATATTGAGGACGATACGGCTGTACTCTATGGCATTTAAAAGGCCTAGAAATAGAGGTTAGCTACTTTCCGAGAGCGTATCCAAGCGCGGACTCTTTCTTTTTCTTTCTTCTTTCCTTAATAATTTTTAAAACGCCAGCAGATTGGAAGGCAGGCCTGCATCTCCTGAAGCAGCTGAGTGAAGTCGCTGCTACCTGGCCATGAGTTAGTTAATTAAAGCTTTATTTTTCTAATGCCATTGTATAATAGTCTGCTCTCTGAAAAGATTTCCTGTGTGACCAAGGGACAGTAACAAAAGAAATCCCTAAACCGAAAGTTTGCAAACCTTGTTAGGACACTGTATTTAAAAAAAAAAAACAAAAAAACAAAAAACACAAACCCACAAAACTGTTCTGAAGTGTGACCTCACAGCCACGGATTAACAGTTTCAATCAATAAACGAACATCTTTTAGGAGGGGGAAAAAAATAAGGAGGGTGCACACACGTGCCTATGGCACTGCATACGCATACAGACGTTGCTCTTCTGTGGCAAATTTAACACATGGGACATTTGACGTGTGCGTCTGTGTGTGGTGAAGTGCCACGGGGGAGGCTGACTTCTCCAGACTTTTGGTTTGGAGCACATTGAACTGGCTGCAGTTCTTAAAGGATAAGTTATATTTCCTTGTTAATAAAATTACTTTCCCCGTTAACGTTTTTAGCCTGACTACTGCATTATATAAATTAACTAATTGTCAAAAACTGCGATTCAGGCTTGTTGGAGTTGCGATGACACCAGAACCACTCAAAATGATTACAGCCTTGTAATTCATGACAGGGTTACCTCTCGCTTCTTTGCTCTGCTGTTTCTTTCACTGTATCGTGCAGATTTTCTTGTATAAAATTTAGCCTTTTTTAATTTTGCGTTTTGGAGTGATTTTTATCTCCCCCCCCCCCCCCCCTTCAAGGTCGATCCAAATTGCATTTTACCTTTGTGACCGTTTACTGTGTATTGTTGCTGTTGCAGCAGCAGCTCGTCACTAGCTTGACTGCAATATTGCCTATAGCTTTAACTGTTTGGGGGATTGGGGGACGCAGACTGATGCTATTCCTCAAAACCTGGCAAGCCAAGGACAAGAAACAATTGATGGTGTTTTTTTGAAAGAACAATAGCCTCGAGTATTGGAGGAGAAATATTGGACATTCCATGCCTTTTACTCACGTAGCTTACATTTTGCCAGTCTTTTTTTTTTTTCCCCCTTTTTTGCTAATTTTTTTTAACTTTGTAAAATAAGCTTTTTAAGGAAATTAATCTTGTATTTAGGCTTAAAATAGTAACAATAGCTTTTCCCTACCGTGGCTTTTTTTAGCACAATGATTTAAAAAAAAAATTAAATGCACTTTTATAGCTGGTATATAAAATTATCAGCCCCATGAAAAGTCATGTGCATCTGTCTTTGCACACATGCACTGTTACTGTAAGGACAGGTAAAATTTCAGATTGGTGATACGTTTTATATGGCATTAATTTTTCTTTTTTCCCTTGCTCCACAGTTAAGTGGGTGCATAAAACCTAAATAATAAACACATATATGCACGCATATATATATATATATATGCACACACATACAAGTATTTCTTCTCTATAGACCTTAAGAGTTTATAGTCGTGCAGACAGGCAGCATCTGGCTTTTGTTACCTTAAAGCTAGCCATCAGCTTCTGGGACATTTTAAAGCAGTTAGATCCATTGTATGTCTAAAGCTAATAGTCGGGTAATCAAATAACGTCGTGGTGGAGAGCTGTATCTTTTATCATGCCTATTAGAGCAACACAGATTAATAAAACCCCTGTATGATTCCAGCCGTCTTGTGAACTCCAGCTTTTTATTTTCCCAAAACTGCTCTTTGTACCGAGCATGGTAGGATTCAGCTCCACAGAAAGAATGTGTTTTTATGCTCATAGTCATGCACGCTGGGAGGGGGGTGCATTCATTTGTAATTAAGAAAGAAATTCTAGGCTTTTTTATGGCATTTGCGTACAGCTTGCGAAATGCAGAGTGGCGGCACGTTAAACGGGCAAAGTTTGGGAATTCGTGTTCCCCAGCGCGTTTGGGTGAAGCGCTGCTTTTGCTTCGCTTGTTTGGTGAAGTTGTCTCGGTTCTTCCTCGAGAAGTACCGCGCTACTGTGCATCACATCCTTCTCATGGGGGAGCACGGAGCTGCGCAAGATCTCGGTCTGCACTCTGTGCCTTCCGACGTAGCTAGCATGTTGTTGCGCAGAAATGGTGTAAATGAATAGGTTTATGGGCAACGGGATTATAAATAGAAAAAATGGATTCCATATGTTTGCCTGATTGCTTTAAGTTTATAGTGCTTCGTGGCCTTTTGTGGAACATGAAGCACACACTCTTATTATTCAATTTACTTGTGCTCCTTCATTATCAGATGCCACCACTGAAGCTAAAACTTTAATTGCAGGTTTAGGCAAACCTGTTGTCTTCCAAAAATGAAAAGGGGGGTGGGGAGAAATGTCAATTTTTAAGAGGCAATTGCGAGGAATTTAATACGTCTCTTAAGGACAAGCACTGGGTCTGAGGAAAGACATAACCTTATTTTCTCGTTTTGGCATGAGGCCGTCTGACAACTGCAATTTGAAAGTACAGTGTTGGAACTTCTTTAGGCAGATCCTGAGAGCAGAGTCTGGTTGTCCTGGGAGTTTATTTCAGAGTACACATTTTTGGTTACTGTTTTAAGTGAAGGATAGTCTTGTGTTCTTGCTGCAAAGAATATTGCAGGGAGATGGTTCAGCTCATGTACATCTGATGAGAATCTGTATTAGGTTTTTTATTGTATTTTGAGACATTAAGTGAATTTCCTTAGTTGCATCCTTGCTGATGGTGTAACTACTTGAACAACTGGTTTACAGGAGTATGTTGTAAATTGTCACATATGAAATGATAATGATGCCAAGTCTTGCATTGTGGTCTGAATTTATTTCTTTAGTTTCTTGCTTGCCAAAGCATATTCTTTTCTCTTTGCCGTTTTGCATAGTGGAAAACAAAACTAAGCACCATGAAATATCATGTAATGATATGAAAAAGGGGGGAGGAAAATTAACCAAAACTATTGGAATGTATTTGAAAGGGTCTTTTTAAGGCGCTGTGCTTTATCTTTGTCCTCTGCAGCTTATGATTAGACCTAGCGCTGGGGGTAAGCGCTCTCTGCAGTCTCCTGGAAAAAACCTGAATCACTTGGGTAGAAAGGAGGAGGTGTCACAGTTACCTGAAGATAGGAATGGGTTGTTTTACAATTGCTGTACCTGCATTTGGTGTAAAAATATGCCAGTTTAGCAGCTATTTCCATGCAGTTTGCTTTCATGCATTCTCCAGATATTTCCTACCTATTAGTCACGGTTCGGGTTTGGTGGTTTAACTCTCATGGTGTTGACTCTGCTACCCAGTCAGAAGGCTGAAATACTCCAAGCGGAGAGGCGGTGTTTACTGTACCCACAACACCTCTTCATCTCTGTGTGCCTGATGCACGTGTGAACAACATGCAAAAGGAAGAAGTGTGATTTCCCAACACCTACGTGAATAAAATCCTGTCTCTGAGGATGTGAAAAGTGTGCAGGCTGCCCTGCAGGCGAGAGCGGCTTAATGAGCGTGTTTGTGAAGTGACAGATACGTGTCCCAGCTGAGGCAAAAATGATTGGGAAATTCAAACAGGTGTACTCCGAGGAGTTTAAGCTCGATAAAGTAATTTTGTGGGTACACATTTGGGGGTGTGTATGTGTTTTGCTGTGTTTCCTTTTTGCCGTTTTTAGGGCGTCCTTTGGCATGAAGGAACAGGGGACTTCTTTCAGTTGCGTGCCTCGAGCACGCCTCGCTCCATCGGCCTCTTTTAGAAAGCATATTTTTGGGATTGGCACAAAGCTCTTGCCTCTCTTCACCTGGTACCTACCCATCCCCTGCTCTTTTGTCACTCACATTTCTGTTTAGCAAGTTTACCGCATTCCCCACTCTTGGCCATCTGGCCATACAGAAGGCCTTGAAGAAAGCGTTCCAGATACGGAGATGCCTGACAGGGCTTCTCTGGCTGGTAGTGTTCAGATTGTGTTTGGTGCCTGGTGTGAAGCAGGGGTCAGGTGTAAGGAGTAATTCATCAACCACACACTGATTTCAGGCTGCATTTCCAACCATCTGCAGCTTGGATTGCTGCCAGAGCTCAAAAGTCTAGCTGGAGCCCATGTGATCGTGCCAAAGTAAAGGCAAGCACTTGCAAATAGAGAAATGCATTTCTAGGAATGATGTTCGTTCGCACTTAGCCCCTGTCTGATTCAGTACGTCGCAGCGTATTTTAAATGCCTCCGAGAGCTGCCCGAAAGAAATACGAATTTGTTTAAATGCCATTTAAAAATATTTAAGCCTGGCTGTAATTTTGATGGTAATATTAATATCTAACTCTAGTATTTTGCCAGTTGCTTTAAACAATAAGGAAGATAAAAGTTCTATTCCTCTGAAGAATGCAGAAATATATGAACTAGTTTGTTTTCCATTACTATTTGCCATCTATCCTTACATCCCTGGATAAAAATAGTTTTATTGCTGTAAGGGACACTATGATATATATAAAAATGATGTTGAATCTCTTGGTTGATCTTCCTTTCATGTGTTGTCTCAATGCAAGTCTGTTTAAGTAAAAAACAACAACAAAACCCACCACAAAAAAAACCCCAACCAAAACTGGGAAAGAAAAGTTTAAATTTTTACTCTTTTGAACATTTGTGTATTACTGTATGCCATGGATATTTATTTTGCAAGCATTTATTTTACTTCTGTAACAAAAGATGGAAGCATTTGCCAGATAGACTTTGCTGTGGCAAATGCTGTGTGTTAATACTTGTAATTTAGAATGCCTTATACAAGGTACACCTTCAAAAATAAGGTACAGTGCTTCAGAACTGAAACGGTTTGGTTTTTAATGCATGGTGACCTTTCAAAGTTAGCCTGATGGTACATTCATGCTTTAATTCAAGTGTCTTGGTAAAAATCATCACACTGTCAGTTCTTAAATTTCCATGAATTAAAAACCAGGTAAGAAAAGATGCATTCTGGGTAGGATGCTCGAGTTCATTTCAGGTCTTGCTCTAAGTAGCCTGGATAGTGTTCCATTTGCATATAATTGCAAGCAGGGTTTTTTAGTGTGTGGGTTTTTTGGGTTTTTGTTGTGTTTTTTTTTTTTTTTTTAATTGGTGTGGAGGAAGTGGGTTTGTCACTATCTATACTCCAGGCAGGGACTTTGAGTTCACTTGCAAACAAGCCCATTCCAGAGTGTCCAGGAAGAGAAGCAGATTTTAAAAAATGAGTGGGCTGTTTTTATTATTATTTTTTTTCTGTTTTGTTTTTTCTTGAAGAAAAGCCTTTTAATGTTGGAAATTTTATGTAGAGAAAAATGGTTGATGTGTCTCCAGAACTTGCTTCCAGTGCTGCATTAAAATTGTGTTTTGTAACAGTCTCATCAGCTACAGCTGTATGTGATTAAATAGTGTAATATCAAAAGCATGTGTGAATAAGAGCTTTTATGATATAGTTGTTCCATACCAAAGGCTGCAGATGGGCAGAGAAGGGAGACAGGGAACAGTGATTTACTCAGATATTGTCACAGCCTATATTGCGAGTGTTTGTGTAGTGACGTTTCGCAATTGCTCTCCCACTCATATGGGCAAGATTGAGTGATGGAGGGAAGTTTAGAAGTAAACACTTTTACACAGAGAGGTACTCTACATGTGCAGGGTGTCAGGCTGAGAGTGGTGTCTGCTGATGCAGAATGACATACCAATATTTTAAGTAGCTGATTAACAATTATATATTATTGTTAAGAAGTTATAGCGAGCGGCATCTGTTCTGCTTCCCTTGAAAAATCAAAGAAAGTGCTTCAGTTGTCTTCAGTGGGGCAGAATCAGGCCTGCAAAGCACATACTGTTCTCCATGGCAAAACCAGGACAGATGAACGATATGCAGGCTTAAAAAAAAAAAAAAAAAAAAGACAAACCCCCAAAAACGGATTGCAAAAAGAAACAAGAACCATGTCTCAAAATAATTCTACATCGTCCAAGTGGGTGAGGACATACCTCATCTGATATTTAACAGCATTTAATGTAACAGTAATTTCTATTTAACATTATTTATGCTGATTTATAATTTTGGAGAATGAGCAGCAAAACCCAGCTCCTCTGTCTTTCTGCCGGTTTCTTTCTCTGCCACAGTTGAGATGTGATTTATAGGTAGTGGAAGCCTAATTGCAATAGGAGATGTCTTGCATGGAGCCCAGTGCCTGTAATGAAGATGAGCAATTTCTGTGAGAGAGTAAGCGTGGTTAATGCGCAAAAAAAGTGAAGGGTAGAGCAGAGAGCTGGTTTTGCTTTTACTTATGTAATTCTTAAGATAAAGAGGCTACACAGTATTTCTGAAATGTTTTTCATTTCAAGTCAGTTTTCTGTGTAGGTCTTCTCTGAGGATAGAGTGTTTCTAAATGGAGAAGTGAAGCAAAGGTTGCTTGTCCCGTCTGTCGTGGTGGGCTGGAGGCTCCTGTTGAACTCCCCAGTCATACTGTCTTTTTGATTTTGTTGGTTTATAGCAAAGGCTAGTCTCTTCTCCTACAAGCTTTCATTACCTGAACAACTTTTTAGGTCTGACACTGTCAAATAAAATAAAAAGATAATTTTTTCTACTTCTGGATGCAAAGACACTTTTCCTTCTTTCTTTCTTCTTGTCTTCCTTGTTTGTTTCGGTGCTCGCTTGCTTGCAACCATGGTGGGAATAAATTCCCTCTCTGCCTATTTGTTGTGAAGTCAACTTCAGCTTCAAATGCAGTCATTTATTTAAAAAAGTAAATATTTACATTTTAAGTGTTTCATTTGTGGGAAATTTATGCAGATGAAATTGTTTGGACAGATTTTCTATAAGGGTTCCTCTGTTAATTGTATTGACTTCATTCAGATGCAAATGAGTGAAATAAACCACCTGACTTATAGATCATAGTAGAAGCCAGAAGACGCATAAGATTGCATGTTTACGATGTAAAGCTCTCTGATATTTTGTTCCTAGTTGGTGTCTCCATGACACATGTTTTATGGATGGTACCATGTGGTTGATGATGATTTATGGGCTGTCATGTAGTGGAAGTGATGTCACTCCTGCGTGATTCAAATTTATTCAAGAAGAAGAGTTGTTGAACAGATTTGTATCCCCCTTCCCCAAGTATAAATCAAGCAGCAGTTTGTTCTTATTCTGTGAGTGTGCATTAATAGACTAAATCCTGAAGCTGCACTTCAACGCTCCGCTGCAGAGCGTGGCAGAGAAGAGCGGGAGAGTCTTACGGGTGGACCAACATGATGTTGTTTTATTTAACCGATTGCTCATTTGGCTTCTGTCCCGCTCCCTTCCCCACCCCCTCTCCCAGCCCTTCCTCTGCCCAGCTATATTTAGAGACCGGCCAGGCTGAGCCATTCGAAGTTCAGTATCGACGCCGCGCGGGAGCCTGACCTTTCCGCACGCGGCCTCGCGCCGACGGGAGGCGGCAGGACGGGATCAGCCATCGAGCCCCGTTTGACTTGCCGGCGAGAAGCTGCTTCTCTGGTTATTTGAAACAAGATGCGAAGCAACCTGGTTGCCTGTCTGGGTGAGAAGCTGGCAGCCGTCGCCCCGGGGTTAGCGGAGGGTGCGAGGCAGACCGAGGGTGCGGCAGATAGGGCTGAGGGCTGTTCTGGACGCGCGGGGTGCCAGGGCTGGCAGAACCTTGAGGTGGTGCGTTGGTGACCTGCGAGGTAAAGGGGGGTTAGGGGACTTCAGATGGAGGCGTTTCGCCACAGGAGGACATGAGGGAGCCTGGTGTACAGCTACATCACAAAAGGTTTTTAAGGCTAGGTATCCATAGTTACAGCAGGAGAGTTAAAATCTAGATTTCAGGGACTCACCTGGTGTAATGTCCTCCTTCTCTTTAAAGAAGAAAGTATTTGGCAGTTCTTAAAGCTGGAATGATGTGCCTGTGTGAATTCCCTGGTGCTCTGAGAACTGCCTGTTTAAAGTTTGCTCTATTTTCCCCTCTTGTTCTAATTTTTCCGGCTGTGGAAAAAAAATGGCATAGCAATTCTTAGCCATGTAAGGGACTTGTTAGTTTCTTTTTGTGGTTGGGAATTGTTTCTCCTTTTGGTCTTCAAAGGCTGTTGCTGATGAGTTTGCTTTAAAGGGAAGGAATTACTTCTTGCTTAGACAAAGGCTGCAATCCTTATTTCTTCTCTTTCTCGCATCTCTCTGACCTTTTATTGGGGGACATGCATATAAATAAATTCTGCTTGTTGGTATCGTGCAAGTTGATGGATGCTCTTACGAAGGGAGAAGCATAATGGGAAATGCAGTCTTCATTT
Organism: Phaethon lepturus; assembly: GCF_000687285.1. NCBI lineage: Eukaryota > Metazoa > Chordata > Aves > Phaethontiformes > Phaethontidae > Phaethon > Phaethon lepturus. Next base: position 49,946 of record NW_010528620.1, on the reverse strand, counting down.
CTGTTCCCTCGTTTTATAGTGATGAATTTGGTTTGGTGCCAGTTAGTAAGTACATGACCTTTTCCCTACATCTTTTGATTCATGACAGGGGGTGTCAGAGCTGTGTTAGTGATCTCCCGTTTCAGCTTTTAACAAACTATGAAATATTAAAAATGAATTAGGTCACTTGGAGCTGGGCTAATATGTCTGTGATGCAGGATGGTGATTTCATATTAATGAAGCATAACACGCAGCTTAAAGCACAAAATTCAGATTTTTGTGAGCATACAAACAGCAGGGACCTATCACTCTCAAGTCAGAATATTTTATCTTGAAAATATTATCTTTTTTTAAAGACAAACCAAACAAGATATTTTGCAAAGATGGTGTTATCGGCAGCAGTTATTCATTTAGTGTTCATTCCAGAAAATCGTATCTGCCTTTCAGCCTAATTAGAGCTAAGTTTTTTTCAGTGTATTTACTTTAAGATCAAAACTGCCAACAAGACTTCTTTTAGTATCAGCTGAGATGTGTCTACACAGCTGTCGATGTTCTGCTTAGCTGATACACACAAACCGATAATCTACCATATGTAACGGAGCGGTATAATATATACTTGTTTCGTATGCAAATGGCACTTCTGAAATTGTTTAGCGGAAGGGAGGCTGGTGATGAAAAGAACTGTGACCGGTACGATGAATAAGGTAAAGAATAGGACCGACAGCCCTTACGCAAGTCCCTGCCTGGTTTTGCATTCACGAAAACTACCTTTAATACCGTTCTATACCTGCAAGACATCAGAAAAAAGTCAGAGGCAGTGCAGTCCTTCAGATGTTTGACAAAGCGTGCAGTAGGACTTGGTAAGCTGAATGCTTTACCCAGGCTGTATTAAGACAGCGTTTACTGCGTCAAGGTAGAGCTGCACTAAGTACTGTTAAACAGTCCTTCGTGAAAACAAGCATAAAGCAGACACATTGCTGTGGCCTTTAGCAAAGCAGCTGGGAGCTTTCTGCCTGGGAGAGCATCGTACTCGCTGGATTTTGTGTTTGTGCTCTTTGTATCTCTTCGGAGCTTTTGCATCCTAAAGAAACACAGGGCTTGATCCAAATACTTCCAATAAAAGCGTCCTTTTTGGTGGCTCTCTTACTGTGGGTCCCGCTGGTTGGTGGTGCAAGACAGGGTAATAGTAAGTCTGGTTGGTGTATGGCGGCTCCAGGATGGCAGCAGCAGGGCACGCTGATCCCACCTGTCTGCCATTGCCTCGCAGATACAGGTGTGCAACGCACCGAGTCATCTTGAATTTTGAGATCACGGTTGTAATTCCCATCTCTAGAAACAACCGCGAGCAAGCTGTAGCCTACTGGCCCGCCAGGACACACTTGTTATCTGTGTGATTTAGAAGCCTCCCTGGCCACTCAGTTTCTGCTTTGTATCTCTACAAAATCACTGTAATTGTATACAGTTGTCCCTGCGCAACGTGCAATTTCCTGTAGTTTGAAAAGCTTTCAGCGTAAGATTGTCTAAACTTAATAGCATAAGCATTAATTTACAGTGTTAGATGGGTTATTGGGTGTTTTTAGCATGCATAAGTCTGGCAATAATTGTACTGGACAGAAGAAATAAGTTTTGTTTCCTTCACTTTCTGCCCTGCTTTTACTTAAATGGATCCCTGGTGATGGTAATACTTAGCACGTAGCAGTCATTTCAATTTTCAGAGGGCTGTATAAACATTAACTAATCTTCAGAGCCCATTCTGAGAGGTGCCTTAAACACCTTATTTGCTCATGTAATGGCTGCATGCAAATAATGGCCTCTGCTTCCAGAAGCCTGTGCTGGATTATTGAGAGTTTGGGGAGAGACTTGTGTAGCATCCACGCCTTCTCTTTTCAGGCAGAACCTGGAGGTGGGGATTGTTGTTGCTGCTTTATGAGCAAAAGCGGTGCATGAGTGACACAAGAGTGGAGGCAAAGCTGGGAAAACGAAGGGAAAACATTTGCAGAAAGCGGCATGTTAATCTCTGGTTATCTAGAAGTGCTCAGTACCCACAACTTCCAACAGAGATGGAGGTCTCAAAACATTTGAAGCCAGATCCACTACAGTTCCCAGATGGGGCATCCAGAATTACAGGGCACTCTTGAAAAATCCCGTACCTGAAGTGAGCGCCTGAGCCAGCCTAGCTGGTTCAACATCACATCTTTCAGCCCTTGAGCCTTTCTGTTAGGGAAGAGAGAACATGGAGCAGGGTAAAAGGACACGCTTTCTGGAGGAGAGGGATCCCCTGTCGTTTCAGTGTTGGGGAACGTGGTTGTCTGCAGTCCTGCTGAGAGGCCCGGGTGAAAAGGGCGCTCGTGGTGTGTGACCAGCGATGTGAGGGGCAGATCAGGGCCCAGCTTGCACCGTTGTAGAGAGTCAACCAGTGCTTGGCCCGGGTCTTTTCTGAAGACATTAAAAACTTAGTGGACAGCTGGATAAGGATGCCAAGGACTACTTCATCGTTCCAACTAACCGCGGAAAAAACTCCTTCAAACAGCGCCTGTGCACAGCCCCCGCCTCACTGGCCCTTGCTGAGCCTCCTGTCAAGCACAGATGGGAAGGGTGTTCGAAACGATGGTCATGATTTGATGAACATCATGTAAGGGCTGGTCTGTGTTTGAGTCTTTCAGCATGATTTTTCCAATCTACAGCACCCGGTTAATCAGCAAGGGAGTAGTAAAGAAGTTATTTAGGGGTAGGTGTTAGCTAAGTAGTAGCTGATAGTTGGCTCTGATGAGTCTGTATCTGGCTTTGGTTCTCTCATGCCCGATGTTGTATGTCTTGCCAGGACTTATTTTAGATTTTTTTGTTGTAATTATTTTTTTTATTTTTCTCGTCTTGGCTTGTAACATTATCATATGTGTTTCCCTTACTGTTGTGTTGGAAGTAGTTGTGTTTTTAAAAATCACGTCTTCTTTTGATTCAAAGGTACATTGTGGATGGGAGAGAAATAGTTGATATTCCTGATGCTGATAACTTCTTGTGTCCCAAGGGCTTTATTTTAAATATGTGAAAATACTATGAACAAGGGTGGATTATTGGTGTTTTTAAAGCAGAACAAGGAACTGTGCCAATGGCCTCAGAGATGTAGATTGTGATTTTACAATCTGTGTTGAGGAATGAAGTATGACTGCCATGCTCCAACAACAGCCGATGAAGTAGACTGCATTTATGCTTCATCTCTCCTGGTCTTTTAGCTAGGGAGTAAATTATTAGTTGTTTATTATTTCTTAACCTTCAGTGGGTGACTTGCTTTCTGTGCTAGTCAGCCATTCTGGGGTAGAGATATGTGAATTTTATTTCCTTCCTCCTCTTTCCCACATTCTCATTTGCTCTCAGGAGGGATTATCCGGTAAGTTCGTGCCTTCTTTTTAACCAGCCCGAGTGGCAAAGAGGCAGTCTGATGCTTAAGTGACAAGTACAGACGTTGAAGAGGCTGAGGCACGAGGCCTGGGCACCATTAGCATGAAATGAATGGAAGGAAAGCCAGAAGCCTCTATCTTTATGCTATGATTTGGTGCTTGTTCTGGCATTTGACCATCACAACTTTTTTTTTTTTCTTTTGATATAGATATTGCAACTGTATTTCTTAAGCAAGTCTTCCTCTTCTCCTCTTTATTTTTTTTGATGGTGTTTCACTGTTTGCAGTCCGGCTCTGACTGTGCTGTTCTGTTGTGCTGAGCTGCATGCAAAACCAGGGTAAGAGATGGTCCCTGCCCGCAAGAGTTGCTGAGCGATGTAAATAAGGTAGACTCGCAAAGGTGGGTAGGAGCAGAGCAGTGCCAGGACCTGGATGGTAGACGGTAACCAGTGTCTGGTTTTTACCCATATACTGTGTGCTACTCCGTCACCTCGGGAGTGAGTCACTCTACCTTCCCAGTTCATGCATTGCTGATTTTTTTTTTCATTTTCTTTCCTAGTGTTCAGGGTTGCGATTGCATACATTCTGTTCACAACTGCCTTTATGCTTCCCGGGGCTTTGATTTCTCCATCTTTGTGTGGTGGCCAGTTTCCCATGCGTTGCTGCCTGGGAGGTTTTGGGTGTCGGCAGCAACGCGGAGCAAGCTGCGGCGTGATTCCCTGGAGGTGCCTGTGTCGGTATGCTGGCACTTCAAAAATAAAGTCTTAGCTGATGTTGCTGGCTGGGTTCACGGGGGATGAAATGGAACTGGGCAGAAGCGCAAAGCAGCCGAGGTCAGTGTGAGGCAGCAAGTCTATTCCCAGCAGATGAGAGCTCTAAAATGGCACGGTCTGCGGTGGCTGGGGGCTCGCGCTCGGTGGGGGTTAGAGGTGGTGCTTTTTCATACTTGTTTCCCGTTTCGCTAGGGCTGTAGTGTTGCAGGAGAGCCGTGTTTCCCACAACTGTTCGGTGCTTTCGAAAAATAAATACTGTGGGGGAAAGGGATGCATATGTCTGCACTTCAGCAAGTTGGCTGCTGATAAATGTTAGGCTGAAATTTCAAAGGGACAGTGCTTTGTACAGTAGCTTGGGGCCTCGGAGTCAGAAGTGCTGGTCACCTGCAGCTCCTATTAACTTCAACTAGAACCGTATGTACTTTGCACTTTTGAAGACCAGGAGCTCCGTAGGGCTTAAATGTTACCTTTTGGTTTTTTGTTGTTTTTTTAATAGCCGTTACAAGCTGACAGGAAAACCTTCTCTCACTTTTACTGTATTTTTCTTAGCGGGGAAAAAAGGGAGTTGGGAGACCAAGGGAAGGACTTTTTTTTACAGCAGTGATAGAATGTATTTCCAAAAGTAAATACTTCTCTATGTCTTACAGGTAATAGTTCATATTGTTAGCAGCATAATGTTGATGCTTTAAATAACTTTATTGTTTGTTTTCCTTTAGCAACTGAGATTGGATAATGAGGATGGACATAATTTCTTTTTAATTTTTAAAGATCTTGTAGTGTTTGGGATGCGAGGGCTGTCAGAAAATGATTGTTTGCTTAGACGAGGAAAAATATGACAGAAGCTTCTCAAGCAATTATGTGGAGTTTATTTTTAGGAAACATGCATTTTGAAAAGTACTTGCTGTATTGGTCTGTTACCAGCTCTCATAGTTATATTAAGTGGTAGAATTTATTATTCCTAAAGGTACATTAGTTCAAAACGATCTAAATTTTCAATATGTATGTTTGTATGTGTACCAGTTTTTATCTCCCTGGAGACTGCAGGGAAAACTTTGAATATCTAACCCAGATATACCTAAAAACCTCAAAAGTCAGAGACAAAAAAAGTAAAATGCAGCTTTCCAAAAAGCTTTGGATGTAACAGCCAGCCTCACCAGGACCCCCTAGGTTTAAGGGTAAGTTGCAGTCCTGAGTGTTTCTTGAGTTTGTAGACCCAAGTTTTTGGGGTTAACACTTAGCTGATGATAATTGACTTGTTTAATTAGACACATATTTTGAAATTCTGGGTTTGCGTTTCACATTGCTGCCGAGTGCTGCTGTATCTGTTGCTTACTCAGCGTTAACAGCGGGAATATCCAAAGCGGCAATCTGGAGGAAAAAACCTGTGCCTGATTTGTTTAGTTGTATTAATTTTCTTCCCACTGCTCTTGGTAGAAGTGATTTGTTGACAACTGGGGTGCCCATGTTGGGAGATGGGTGACTCGTGAGGTGCTATCCCTTGGGCCCCGTCCCGCCATCGGGGAGCGCTCGCAGCTGCGCGTCACCTCGGGAGCGACTGCTGAAACCGCAGCGCTGTGTACGCGATGGGGAATTACTCAGCGGGAAGAGGACTGGCAGAATTTGGCCTTTAGGAAAGAAATTTCATTTTGTGAGCATATTACGAACAATAGAGAGTTAAGAGATGAAAAACTGCGAGTACATAGAAAAATAATACTGCTTCAATTTAAGCTGTGGTTTAGTAAGTTTTCCTGGAAAGAAACTTATTCCTGAGGGCATTTTATCTATTTTTCTCTCTCTCTCTTAGGGTTTTATACTGCTGCCCATCACTGCAGTATCTGAATGCTTTCTATATAGAGATTGATAGCAACTTTGAAGTCCCCAGTGAACTCTGCAATCTTGGGCACATCTTTCTTTAGGGTGTTGAGAAAACGTGTTGTGTGGGATTTTTCAAATAAAATATTAGTCTTATTTAATAGTACTTTACAATAGTAAAGTAGGTTTTTTAAATTCCTGCTTTGGGAGATTTAATTAAGTGTTTTTCATTTTTCTTCCTTCTCCTTTTTTTGATTTTACTGAGGTTCTGGGGTACAAGAAGCGCCAGTGTTCAAGTCAGAATGCATTATTAACTTTAAAATGTGTTTTCCTAAATGTCACATCAAGCAGATAAGGCACGAGTTATCAAATATCTAATGTTACAGAGGTTTTCTGTTTTATTTAATGTTATCTAGATTGTTTGAAAAACATGAAAATGATACTTACATTTTTACAGGTGATGCATACTAGCTCAGTATCAGCTCATGAGAACTGTTAGATGCAGTCTCATATCTTCGAAAATGATTCAAGTAAAAGTAAATGTTTAAATTAGTAGGTTGGAATAAATTCTTAAAACTAGCAAGATTACAGTGAGAGGATTTACTAACTGATTTAGGTATTCAGTTCTGAACCATTTCAGTATTAGTCTTGTGTGGCTAATCTATCTATCCAGCTATGTAATCTGTGTAAACGAGGTACTTAACTCTTCCCAAATAATTTCAGAGAGAAATAAAAATAACATCATTGTTTTCTCTATCTTTCTTTACAGTCTGTCAGAGAAATACCTTGATTAGTTTATACTTAGTTTACATGTGCAGGTGTCTTCCTTGAATGTGAACAGTAAGAAATTTTTGAAGAAACTCAAGTCGTAGTAATGACTTCTGTGGTTACTTCAGAATATGACTGGTCCTGTCATCATTTCTGTGGTGTTGTTTTCCCTTTTTAATCTCACGTGATTGTGAGCTCCAGATATTGCTCCAGCAAGCTCGTAGACCTGTCCTGCCAACACTTATGAGTGCCTCCAATACTGTCCTAGTGAAGATGGATGTGTCTGGTTAACTTTGGTTAAGAGAAATGGTCCTGGTGGTAGCTAGAGACAGTTGAACATAAAACACTCAATATTAAGGCATGGATTTGAAGTAGGATGTGCATTTAATGGCAGTTTGTGGACAAGGAGGAATTCTGGTTGAGTTCACAAGAAATGGGGAGAGTGGGGAAGATAATCTTGCAGTGCAAAATTTCTTTCTATTTCCTCAACGCACTGATAGTATTTTGTTAGAAGGGATACAGTATTAGAAGAGACCTCAAGAAGTCATCCAGACCATCCTCCCTTCCTCAGAGGTGAAGTCAAGCGGATTTACAGTATTTCTACCAGACAGTTCTCAGTGGCTTGTGTCTTAATGAGACACAAGGAATTCCTACGTTGTGGTGAGAGGTGGTATGGCTGAGGAAGCTGCTGAAGCCCTCACCCTCTGGTTGAAGAGGTTCTCCTACCTACCCAGGTACCTCATCTGGTGTCCTAATAGTTTTATAGTTTTATGTATTTTTAGGCACTTCATTCTAAATAGAATATATGGAGGTGAAGGAGCATGGTCAACTCGGGAGTGGCAACTCTGACTGAAATGTCTTGAACTATTATTTTTTACCCCTTTTTTTTTTCTGCAGCTGTTGTTTTAACTTCACATACTCTTCAAAGGTGATAAACATGTATTACCATGTGTCGAAGTCACAATTTTTACCAGTGGGTTCAAGAAGTCAGCCTGTATAATCTTGTTTCAAAAACTAACTGTGTAGCCTTATCTTATTTTTCACTATTGAGTGCCCATTAGATTTGGTGGGAGCTACTGGGTGCATAATATTTTTGGAAATTAGGCCGCTGAAGTATACTTTGGTTATAAATAACTGTGAGCTAATTAGGTTTTAAAATGATAACGATTCACAAACGAAGTGCATCTTTCTTGCCTTTCACCAGTAGAGAGACTGGGTCGACTTGGATGAATTCCTTGGTGGCGTGGATGGCGTACCTGGGTCTCAGTACATTCTTTGAGCAAGTATCTTTTTTGAGGACTGTGAGTCAGCAGGGTTTTGAAGTGGATGAGTCATAGACAAACTAGCTGAATGATGGTTACCAAGTGGGTGGGGGAAGCAAAGATTTTATTCTGGGAAGGTGTAAATGCAGACAGAGGCCAAGTCTGGAGATGAAGGAGATGAAAGGCGTTAACTGATAGGAAGCACTGAACTGGTGGTTGATGCTGGCCACTCTTCGTGGTTTGCTGCAGTGATGTGCTTCCTCATGGCTCCGTTTGATGCTCCTGTGAGAAGGCTGTGCCTCTCTTGGGGAGCAGACTCCCCAAATGAACGGCAGCTAATCCCGACAGATAATAGAGGAATATTAACTTTGCTAGGAGCCAGCTGTTTCTATCCAGGAGTTAGATTTCTGACCAAAAGAGAAATCGGGCTAGTCTGTGCTTAAGCCATTTCGTTCATACAGGGTGTAAACCTTTAACATCTCTCTGGCTGAGACAGGCAGCATCAAGCGTGGATTAGCGTGCCGACCTCTGAAATCAGAAACAACAGTGGCATATTGTATTGTCTGATGAATCTTCTTGTGGGGCTTAGAGAGAAGAACGCAGACCACATGAAAGCATCCCTTTCTGGATAATCCCATTTACTGGTTGGTAGAAGACCAGAATGCAGCTCCAGAGCATTCCTTTGTGTGTTTCTCATGTGCTCCCGCAACTCCTCCAGTTGTAATGGAATTTGAAATGACATTTCCCTTGAGGTGTGAGGATTTTTTTTTATTACACCATATTTTGTAGTTCAACAGGAAACCAGAAAATATGACTGTGTTTCATTGCCACCAGAGTTACTGCTGACCATATACTTCTGTATATTAGCAGATGGTGACAAAATCTGAATTTTTGAGATACATGGAACATTTTTGTGTGTGATGGAGTGTTCGCTTAGGGTAGAATAGCTGTCAGTCAGAGGCTTTTGGAAGGGACTGAAGAGCAGTGGCTTAACAATCAAGCTACTTACAACCCTGTCTCTCCCTTCCTCCCAGTATGTTCTGATAGCCCAGCAGAGTGAGTAAACTAAACACTTCCGCTGATAGTATCCTGGAGTGTTCAGAAACTGAAGAAGGAAGCTGTGGTCACCAGATTCCAGCTGTCCTGTTTCCTCTTCCAAATGAAAAGGCTTTTATCAGGGTAGTGTATATAAATATTTTTCAGTGCAAGCTCAACTCATTCTAAAACTGTTTTGATTACAGTGTTTGTATTCTCTTGATTTCAGATCTAGAAAATCTGAGACACTGTGCTAAAGGCTGAAAGACAATCTGATATGCCCTCTATAAGAAATACAGAAAGAAATTTATCTAGCCTAGTAGAACAAAGAAAGAGCCAATGGTGGAAAATTGAAGACAGTAAAAGTCAAGAGATGACATGGTGCATGTTTTGAAAGGTAACGTTAATTTACTACTGGAACAGACCGCTGAGGGATGCGGCAGATTCCCCTAGTACTTGAAGTCTTTAAATCAACACTGAGTGTCTTTCCCACTTATCCTCAACTTGCTGTGTTCAATCCAGGGGTTACTGGGTGATATTTGATGGCTTCTGTTATGCAGAAGGTCAAACTAGATCATCATCATGTTCCTCCTGGCCCTAAAATGATGGTCTATGAGCTGTGACTGCTTATATCGTTTGAGTAACAAATTCAATTGCTGGTGGTAATGGAGGACATGTAGAGCCAAATTTCAAATTGACTCTAAGTGATGGGGAGAGTAGATGTGCATGTGAAGACACCTGGCTTCCCTAGCTTCTGTGTTACATCAACTTAGATTTCCTTCGAGTCACGCTCACTTACCTACACCTTGCCTCTCACTTGGCCCATTGCATCTCAGGGATTCTCGATGGCATAAATCACAGGCTGAAATGGTAAAAGGAGGGAGTATTCAGGACAGATTAACGAAGAGAACAATATGTAGGAAAGTGTGACTTTAAGTGCCCTCGACTTTGGGGCCTTATAGCATTTCTGACTCTTTGGCGCATAAATTACGTCAATTTAGAGTCCCTCGTGCATCAATAGATTGGGTAGAACAAGTTCTAAGGGAATCTGAGTGAGCATAAGTGGCTATAAATTACATTACCTTACAGATTGCCTCTGAATTTGGCCCAGATTCTTTCTTTTATTTTCATTATGTCAACTTTGGGCATTGGCATTATGGTCTTTTCAACAACTGGCCTGACAGCTAATGAGTTCTTCTTACCAACAGTAAATCAACCAAGTCAGACAATGCTGCTCTGTGTAAATACTTCTCTTTATGTTCAGAGTATTCAGAATCCCATTAAATTTAGAACAGTGTGCTAGTAGAAATGCATGTAGAGAAGTACTGTAAAATGTGATAATTATTAATAAACTACCTGGTTGTTTCTTTGCTCCCAAGCTAACCATGTTCTGAGTCTCAGGGAGAATTAGAAGGGGGCCAGACAACGTGATAATTCTGAAATACAAACTTCTGTGTTGAAAACAATTAAGTCCAAATGGCTTTAGGAAGTCTTTTTGATTTATGCTTGTTTGTACTTCCTGAAATTCCTGCAACAAATAAGGTTAAAAGAAAAATTCAAGAAATAAACTACTAACACTTCCATTCTTGGAGAGCTGAAACAAAGGAAACTTTAGCTGTAGTTCATTAGGAAATAGAATAGTTTTCCTTTTGTTATTGAATGGAAGAAAAATTGTATTTGCATGTTAATTAAGTTACAGTAGAATTTGCATTAGAACTAAATTACGTACATGCTATGCAACTTATTTCATCTCTTGGTTCAGAGTATATTGCTAAAAGCCTAAACTCCATCCCAGATTGCAATGTTGATGAATATTTCTGTTGATTGTTTTAAAGAATTCTTTTCTTTTTCTGATATTGGCACTTCAGCATTTAAGAAGCCATGGGGTAGGTACAGCAAGGAATTCCTGAGGACTTTCTTCTGCCTTTTACCCCGCTGTATGAACTGAAGCAAAAGTTGCTATTTTGTGTCATCATTTTCTGATCTGAGATTGGTAAGAAGCCTATAGAATCTTATGAAAGATGTTCAGATACAGTTGATGTCTTTTTTTTTTTTTAATATTCTCTGGTGGTGGGAGCTATATAAATGCAAACTACCCATATTATTTCCTATCATATAAGATTTTCTATCGTGCTTCTCCTCCAGAATCCCTGTGTTCTCTTGAATGATGAAATTGCAAATGTTCCATAAATGTCAGTGCAATTTATTATCATCTTTCATTCAGAGCGTTACAAAATGATTTGCAGATGCAGGTGTTGCTAATGATTTTCAGCCACCCTCCTTAAAGATTGGAGAACATAATTGTCCCTGTTTCTATAACAAGGATGAAACTCGTTAACTAAAATGAAAAGGCCAGTTTTGAAGGTGAGTTGGGGTTGCTGCTACATCTTCTTTGTGGCTCTTTTTGTACTTTCTTCTACTTTTTCAGTTATTTTTGTTTAGTGAAATCCATTGTTTGCAAAGGAGATGGAAAATTGTTTTACATGCAGAAGGGTGCCTTAGATGAAAAGGAGGAGAAAAAAAAAATGCTGCTTCGCAGGGCTAAGAAAGTATGTTGCAGTATTTAATTGTGGACATTTCGGCTCTTTCTTTGTTATCTAAAGACTCTCAAACCTCTGTTTGCTCCTAAAATCTACTTCAACAGCTTCACGTGCAGTATCTTACAGATTGCTTCTGATTTTGGTTCTAAAAAGTCCTTTAGGTAATAGGAGGCATTATATATGACTCTTATCATGGAAGGTTTGAAAGGGATGTGTGGGGAAACATTGCTGGCCATATCTCAGACACTCCTTTGTTAAGCTTCCTGGTGAGGACGTTGCCGGAGAAATCAAAGCTATAAATGGAGGAATACTAGATAAATGAAAATATACAAATCTATGGACTTGACTCCTTGTTGGTGAGGACATAGGATCAAAGATCCTGGTGATAGGAATGACTGTATCAGTAGGAAGAGGACAAGATTCCTTCTCTCTGTAGGACCGAGCAGGTGTAGTTGGTCCTAGTTGCATAGAGATGCACAGATTTAGCATTTTTATTCCCTGCAGCCTTTGATGGAGAAAGTACTGTAGAGCATTAGCTGCAAGTTAAAGCTTTCTTCCATTGGGAAAACCCCCTGAGGGAAGGTTGGTGCAGTCATGTCAGTTGTCTCTGGGGGCAAATCCTCTTAGGCTTTATTGTATAAGTGGATGCAATTTGCAGCCACGTGCAAGGGGGAATAAGTCAAGTCGGATGGCTAACATGGCCAATGTCAAATATATTTTAGTGCAGATGTGGCTATGAGATTTTTGTTTTTGTTGTCTTTTAAAGTGAGGCTGTACATATTTTGCTTGTGGCAGCTCTCTGAAGGTTCACTGGCTCACTTCTTATTTGATTTTGATTAAAATCGATGTTTCTGCCAGCCTTAGTGATCTCATGAGTGAGGTATCTGAGTTTGATTCCTGGATTTGATCTTTTACTGTGTTATGTGGTGCGGGGAATCCCTGCCTCCCTCTAGGAGGAAGGCAGAGCTTCAGATCTCTGCAGCAACCCTGTTAGGGATGGGGTGGCTTTGATGGGCTCCATAGGAGGTGCCTTTTACCACTAATTGGCGGCAGATATGCAACAGGTAGGCATTCCCAGCAGCCTAAGCTTCCCAAACACAGAAAAGACTATTCAGTGCAAGTCTCCCATCCCTCCCTGATATTCCTATTTAATGTTCATATGGAAAGATCAGGTCTTGTGGAGAATAGGGTACTCTATGTCCTAGGTTCACATAGGCCTTTGTGTTTCTCTGGAGGCTGGGAGCAAGGGGTACCAAGTAGTCCTTTTCTCCACCCAGCAGAGATGAAGATGGCAGGTTGTTGAAGCTGTGAAATTAGGATGGTATCTGAACAGCACATCGTTACTGAAATACGTTCTCTAAGAAAGCTGAGGCAGGCTTAATGGCTTAGATAAACTATCCAAAGGTTGGTGGAGTAATTAGTAAATGTGCACTGTCAGACCAACTAATTTGTTTAATCTTAAACAGGCAATGTTTATAGATATTTAAATCATCTTAAGAAGTGGCTGTCCAGAGTCACAGCAGGATCGTGATCTATGCAGTGCTGCAGACAAACAGACGTGTTCCTTTCCTTCGCTGCAACACCACTGAGCTCTGTGGAAAGCAAGTGCAGTCCTACCACGCTGCTGTCTCATGGTTAATTCAGTCCTAGTGCTAGAGGTGATTCTGTCTTTGCTGGCAGCTGCTCCTTCTCTGGTATAGGCATTTGTTTTTCTGTGGCTACCAGGTGAATCAGGCTAGGAAGCAGATCTGGCTAAAAGCTAGAGCATTCTGGTCTTTTTTTCTTTCTTTTTTTTTTTTCCTTTTTTCTTCTTTCTTTTGTTCTTGGGCTCCCTGAGCCAGCTCAGCACATGGCCAAACAAGCACTAGTGATGACACCAGAGAGGGAGTGGGAACACCCAGCCAAGGGAGGTGGCAAGGGCAGAGACAACTTGCACTTTGGGCAGCTTAAATTGGTAACAAAACTACAACCTGAGTTTACATGCCTGTTTGTGTAAATTGAATAGTTTACTGATTTCTGGCAGGAGTTGTGTTTGGGTTTGCCAGGGTCGAGGGACAAAAATGTCAGAAGCTCCACTATAGTGACTGAGTCTTTCAGCTTCCTGTGTGGTTCTTTGCCAAATTAAATAGAGCCAGAAATCTCAGCACCAGCAGCTGTAGGGAGTTAATCCCACCCAGATCCAGATTAGCCATGGCACATTCTTGTAACCATAGGCACAACAGCTTAGTGTAGACAGCTGTTCTGATAAACTGATCTGGGAATCCTGCCCTCCTAGGAATGTTTGATGTATATTGGTCACAGAAGTGGTTTGCAAAGTTATGGTGAGACAAACTGGTAGCCTTGATAGCAGTTGCATGTTATTGTTACTGTTGTGATGGCAATACCACAAGGTTACCCAAAATGACATGAACGGTTTTACTTCAGAAATGGAATGAATTTATATCTCTACCTGAGTTATATAGATGCGAGTGCACATCTCCATGTGTTGTGAGGGCGATGCCTGTTTGCTCATACGGTAGAGGCTTGATGCAGAGAAACAACAGGTGGAGAGATGGACAGCTTGCTTCCTACACTGAGCAATATTCGTTTTGCAGAGAGGATTTTCTTCCCTGCCCATGTTGCTCTTGTGGTGTATGTTGGCATCATTCTTAATGGTGCTGGCTGAATGTTTGGTGGAAGGGGAGGACAGGGCTAATGGAAAACTAGGGGAGTGTGGTGATTGTAGGCAAGGACAACTTTTGACTGGGTGAATAAGGGCAAAACCTTAAGATCGTTTGGACCCGTAAAGATGGGTTGGCTTGGGTAGCTACATGGATGGCTTGAGCACTGGAATTTGAATCTTAAGAGTTGGGGATTTGAGCACATTTAAGGAAAACAAACATGGTTTGCCACAGGATATTGGGATGCTAAAAGTTCACCTGGCTTCAGAATGAGAATGGATAATTTCATTGCATGGAAATCCACTGAGGATGCTAAATACTTAGGAATTGCCTTCAAAAGACTGTCCGTGAAGTGCCAAACCCTCAAGTTGTTGAAGGCTGGGAGTTGCTGAAGGGTAGAGTCTCTGCTTGTTTCCTCTGTTCCTGTGCTCTACTCTTGGCATCTGCTTCTGGCTAATTGTTGAAGATAGGATTTGGGGCTAGATGGACTTCTGCGCTGAGCCAGCATAGCCATTTCTGTGACTGGAAGGGAGAATATTGTCAGAAGTAGCAGAGTCCAGTAGGTAGAGTGTTGTAACCATAGGCACGACAGCTTGATGTGGGCAGCTGTTCTGATAAACCAATCTGGGAGCCCTGCCCTCGTAGGAGTGTTTGATGTGTATCGGTCACAGAAGTGGTTTGCAAAGTTACGGTGAGACAAACTGGAATCTTTGATAGCTACCTTGATAGAGTAGGTAGTCTGGAAGGAAATCCATTATTTTCTAGGCTCTGCCATTAGTGTGCTGTTCAACTTGGGACAAGTTATTTCACCTGTTTGACTCGACTCTCCCATTCTCCTGGCACGTGTCCTTTATCCATGTTGCCATCTCAGTTGTCAGCTCTGTCAGCTGAGGACTTTCTCAGGCCATGTTTGCTCAGTCACAAGCGAGGCAGCGCATTCCAAGGACTTACCTCTGCACTGCTGGAAGTTCTGCCTCTCGGCTGAAATTTGAATGAATGCTTTAATTTCATTGTGGATGTAAATCATAAATTAAAGCAGGTTAAATTAAACTATCCTGAAGTATAGCCATGAAAATGGTTTACGCTAACTTTGAAATTGTGATAGGTCGGGAGCACACATGCATCGGGTAAGATGGGGTGGTGTCTCAGGGTATACTAACTCACAGGCTCCCATTTGTGTCCCCTGTGTTCTGCACAGTGCCTTGCTCAAAGGAGCTCTCAGTCCATTTTGTGTCACTACTCACTATTCTAGTAATAATAATGATAAATCTGAATAGCAGAATGATTCTGCTCAGATGTTCAAACTCTGCTGCTCCTTTGATTAAGGAAAGATTTAATGCTTTAATTTGAGACATGTTTTGTTAAAGAATAGAGGGCTTTGATTCACATGTTTACAAAGGGGTGCACTTCCTGAGCAGAATGGAAAACATTCTTTGCTGGTGAAGGATGTTGAAAGTACAGGCACTCCCTGCAGCTGATGGATTTGTTCTGGACTTGTATTTATCAGTACATGTTAACAGAAAAGAAAAATGTTGAGGTATTGTTCCACAAACAAGGTAAATGATACTCCTTCCCACCCTTTTGCTGAGATGGGTGCAAAACCTGCAACTCCACCCGAGTCATTTCTTGATGTTAGGACACCTTTGTGGAAGGATTTCTTTTTTCTTTTTTTTCTCTTGATATTCATTCCTTTCCTTCATATTTTTGTCACGTGACTGTATCTAACTTCAGCAAGCATTTTAGAATGATATTTGTGTGGCAAATAATATGCATCTTAAATGAAATTAAAATTTACTGTATTAGAAGGTAATTTGAATTGCGAATATAAAACTCACAAAACAAACACCAACAAACTCCCCTGACGATTTGAGCTCCTGGTTGTTTTTGAAAGACTGGTGACTGATTCTGATAGCAAAGACAAAGATTTTTCTCTGTTTGGTTTTTTTTTCTGAGGGAATAAAAGTTAAGTGCCTGTTGTATAGTAGAGAAAGAACATTTATTACATAAACTATTGGTCTTCTAGCTACAGTCTGGCATTATGATTTTATCAGCACTGTAGAGTGTCACTAATATGACCCAGAGCTTAAACTTACTACTCTCACTGTAACATGTGTTTCTTCTAAAACTGTTATTGTCAGCCAGCTACTGCAAGTCCAATCCCACATTCTAGCATCCTCTGAGAACAGCTAGGCTTAGCTTATCATCCTCTTGGCACAGAAGGGGATGTGGTTTTGAGCTCTGTAGGGTGCAATCAGAGCCGAGGAGAACCATTCTCTAGGAGCAGCACATAGTAAGTACTGAGTTTCAGTCTGCTTTCTCTTCAAAACCAGCATGAGCATCCCTGGCTTGGTCAAAACTCAAAGATAAGAATCTTTTAAGAGGCCATTATGGCTTGAGCAGAAGGAAAGCTTTCACTTCTGTAAAAGACTGGCCGGTGTTGCCCCTTTTGAGCAGGTGCAGCACGCCTGTCCTTTTCCCTTGTGCAAGTCAGCTTGATTGCTACAGGAGTAACAAGCCATAGCCTTCCTCAAGTGCTTTTCAGAGTCTAGCACTGGCCTACACTCCATAAATTGGAAGGCTGTGAATCCTGTCTGGCCCTGCAGAAAATACATTGTGTGTTGTAGGCTCTTTGTGATTTTTTTCCCCTTTGCACACCTTCACAGAGCCAGGCACAATCCAGCCCATTACCTGTATGTGAGAGTTTTCACTATTACAGACTTGTAAAAGTTTCTATTAGCAATTCTGATTTGGAAAGGACAATTGGAGGCTGAAAGAATGGCAAATGCAACCCGGATATAACTTTTTGATCCCAGAACCCAATTAAATTTGTGGTTTTAAAGTGCGTGTGGCTCCTGAGTTCAGCTCTAATACCAGATTTATATTATTTCCTGGAATGAAAGTCACTGCAGACAATTTCCAGAGGAGCATAATAATGATCCAGTGAAAAATGAATCCAGCTTTTGATTTTTTTTTTTTTCCCCAATAGAAATAAGATAGAGAACCAATTTAGTTTTATATTGGCTATTCTTTTATACGCTCAGTAACTTTCCTACCATCAGTGACTTCTTTTTTTTCCCAGATATCTTCTTCATTAGTGCTGCTGTTGCTACACAGTGACAGTGCATTTGTCTTGATGTGGCTAATGCTATAGCACTACTACATATTTGGGGAGAAATTAAAAAACAGAATATTGGTTGAAGGGGGAAGCCTTTCTTATCAAATATCCTACTCATAAGCTGACTTCATGAATAATTCGTTATTATGTGAGCCGTGTGTTTCTTTTTTCCATCATGTTAAGGTCCTCTGCCTAAAATGATGCTTCAGCCTGATCAGTTAGGGTAAAGGGGAACTTTAGACAGCAGTAACCATGAACGCTCTCTGCTGAGCTGCTGTCTGGCTCAAAACAGCCTTTGTGCTTCTGAATTGTTATCAGAGACACTTAACGTTTTGGACTAGCTGTACTGTAGCTGTGTCTTGTTCCTAGTTATATCCCAGGGCAGCTTTTGTCTCACAGGGAGACTGCTGTCTTAATTCTGCTGCTTCTTGGAGTTTGTGGCATCTTTTGCTCTTACAGACCTCTAGGAAAGAGAGCTGAGATATGCCAAAGATGCAAGCAAGTATCCTTGCTCTCCTCTTCACTCCCCTTACCAAGCTATTTGCTGTGGAGCTTGGCAGGTTCTGCGGGTAGTATGAGGTTTCTGGTCTGTAAAGCGATATACTTGGGAGTTTTTGGGAAAACTGTAAGTTATTCTTAGGAAGAAAGTGACTTCAAATTCGGTTTTCCATGGAAAGAAATGAAGGTGGTGTGAGAAGTCTTGTTTCTATGGAGTTCAGCTCTTTCTTTCCTAGCTTTGCTGCCTGGCTTTTAATTTTGAGGGCACTGGCTACCTGTAACATTTGCCATAATGAAATTTTTGTTGAGCAAGGATGTGCTCTGAAAATGAGCAAGGATCAGAAGTGCAAATGTGCTTCGTTGCTGCTACCAGGGGACTTGCATGGGCATGAATGAAGCTGTTTTGTCAGCTGCCTGAGCTTGGAGCAGTGCAACGCATTCGGCATCCTCTTTCTAACTCCATGTGATTGGGGAACAAGCGGAGTAAAGCTCTGTCTGGCACGTGTCTAGGTAAGTTCCAAAAAAAGGTGCATCTTCACATTCTCTCCTTAGTTTGAATATGAATTGCAGTTTTGTCTTCAGCCTTTGGTTGCTAGCGTTTGAATGTTTTCTCAGATAAAGCTAATCTAGTTAGCATATTCACTTTTACTTCTTCTTGGACTTTATTTTTCCCCCCTGATCTGAGCTCTGTCCAGAGACAGAGCTGAGGGAAGCATACATGGTAATGTAGTTCCTGGATTATCCTGGATTTGTGATAACCACAGACGCAGGGGGATGAATGCTGTCAAGAACAAGTTTCAGCTCAGATGAATGTTAACTGAAGACGAAAATCACTATGAAGAAAAAGAACTGTTGCCGCAAAATCAAAACAACACATTCTTTTTGAAGCCTTGGGGAAAGCCCTTCTTGCACAAAAAAATCTTCTGTGAATCAAAAAGATATCCATTAATTCCTGTCATCCCTTTCCCATTCCACATTAGAAGATACCTTGGCTATGATGATCATCATCTTTATTCTTTCCCTGCTGTCTTGACTGAATACAGAGCATGACTCTGTGGTCAGTTTGATCCTCATTTCAGATGCTGAGAGGAGAGGTGCTCATCTGTGTCCAAAACCAAAAAGCAAAACATCCATCCACCTGAACTTAGTGATTCACCGAGCTCTCAGAGCAATCCTTTTTCTGTAAGCACTTAACTTACTCAAACTGATGCTGATTTACTTACTGAGTAAGCCTGTCCTGGATGATACAAAGCTTATTGTGTCTCTCAGCATTGCTTAATAGAGGGAAAACTCAGCAGAACGAAGACTTGACCCCTAAATCTATCTTCTTTTTTTCTATTTTCTTTTTTCCTTCTTTTCACTCTAAGCCGATTTGGTAGTTGACCACTTCGTACTTTGAAAGACCAGTAATATACCTTGTGGCCTCTCCATTCAGAGTGAAACATGAATCACAGAACTGGGCTGTATCTGTTCATCTACTTTTTTCAGACTCTGTGGAGAACAGTGTTATGCTACTGGTGCTGGTTTTGAGCTGAAGTTCCTATCTGGATAACGTATCCCTAGATACGGTATGTTGAGCTTGCAGAGCTGGTCTGCTGCAATGAAATCTGGGACCAGATGAGCTGAAATGGATACTTGAATGAAATCATTATCACTCTCTTAGATGCAGAAAAGTAGACATACAGTAATGGCTTAGACAAAATGTATTGTTGAAAGACCATGTTAAATGAATTCCTCCAGGGGGGCTTGCATTTTTATGGAGAATGCTGTCCAAGCAAGAAAGATCTGTTCTTCCTTAGTCCTACAGAATAATTGAACATGATTTTGAAACTTCAGTCTGCTTCATGTGTTACTTGCCAGGTCAAATACCTGCAAAAATAAATATTATACTACTTTTTCCATCAAGACAGACATGTTAGAGGCCCTGTTTCTAATCAGATCTTTTTTGCAGCCTAATATTATAGTCTGAAATCAGAGTAGTATTTTTAACTGATTCACAATTTTTCCAAAGTAAATTTAAGATCCTTTCTTTCTTCTGTTAAACTTCAAAACCTAGTCCCACAGAACTTTTAGGCTCTTGAGGCGGAGCAGTCACTTTGCCTGGAGTGTCATAGGCCAAATGGCCTTGGGGTTAGTGATACAGAAATTCACCCCTTGTGCTGCTTTGCCATCCATCTGCTACCAGTTCTTTAAGCGTGTTTCTAAAAGTCTTCTCTGTGCATTGGTGCTGATTGAGAGAAAACCATATACAACTTTTCTCATTCTGGATATATTCTAAGGAATGCATCTTGCAGGAAGAGGTGGAAATTCTCTTTACAAAGGATCTTTGATCCCTAGGATCATGACTGATAGGAAAAAATGTTTCTGTATTTACTTTAAAATCCTCTTTCTTTGAACAAGAAAATCCACAAGCACAAGTTTGCTAGAGATAAACAGATCAGGGAGGAGAGAGGCAGGAAGTGACTTGGTTGCTGGTACTGGGAATGCATCCTCTGCATTTCATATGTTTGGAATGTATGTTATAATAATTTAAAAAGTTGCTTATGAGTTTTTCGCCAGTTTGTGCTTTGAAATTAGGGTGTATTTCTGTATGTAGGAAATGACCAAGAAAGAGTAACCCATCTAAATTTTGTAAGCAAATAATTTAACATCCTTTAATTCTGGTTTCATACAAGATGCTGAATGTTTCTCTCAGGCACACATGCATGCGTTGCTTATCTTGTTATCCATTTGTAGAGATGAAAGCTGTCTTTACAGTCTAGGATGTGCCTTTAACCTCTTTATTACCAAGATGTAGTTATAAGGTATCAAATTTCCTGTTTGCCATTCTATTTTCTTGATATGTGAGCAAATGTTGTGGTTTAACGTGGCAGGCAGCTAAGCACCACACGGCTATTTACTCACTCCCTGCCCCACACAGTGGGGAAGGGGGGCAGCGGGGAGAAAAGTAAAATTCATGGGTTGAGATAAAGACCGTTTATTAGGACAGAAAAGGAAAGGGAAAATAATAATAACAATAGAAGAAGACACAGAATAAATGATGCACAGTGCAATTGCTCACCACCCACTGACTGATGCCCAGCCAGTTCCCAAGCAGCGGCTCCCAGCCAACTTTCCCCCTAATTTATATACTGAGCATGACATCATATGGTATGGAATATCCCTTTGGCCAGTTGGGTCACCTGGTCCTGGCTGTGCCCCCTCGAAGAGTCTTGTGCCCCCCAGCCTCCTCACTGGCAGGACAGCATGAAAAGCTGAAAAGTCCTTGACTTAGTGTAAACATTGCTTAGCAACAACTAAAACACCAGTGTGTTATCGACATTCTTCTCATCTTAAATCCAAAACAGAGCACTATACCAGCTACTAGGAAGAAAATTAACTTTATCCCAGCTGAAACCAGGACAGCAAGTCTTCACATTAGTTCTGATTTGTAGGCTTTCTTACATGCAAAAATTATTTTTGGCAAGACTCTCTTTCTCTCCAAGGTTCTACTAGTATAATAACACATTATTTTGCATTACGCAGAAGTGTTTGTTTTTAATCTCTGTTTTTTTCTGCTCAGAAAGTGATAGGTGTTGGGTGAGCTGTTTGTGTGTGAGGAGGGTATGTTCAACACTATTTTAGAGGTTTAGTTACATTTTGAGGGGTTGCAGTCTGAACAGTGGCTGTGTTGTATGATACTGAGGGTGTGCCTGGTGTGAACCTTTGTTTTCCTCTGAGAGTTTGATGCTGTTGGGTAGGTAGTGTAGCGCATTAGCACAACTGCCTCTTGCCATGCTAGAGTAGTATTCCAATTTTAGCTTAGCCTTAACTGATCTTAAATCTTTATCCTGTCTTCAGTGCAAAGATACTATATAAATGGGCACAACTGAATGGCATGAGGGAGGTTATGAGCTGCAGTCCCCAGCATGGTTGCATCCCATTACAATGGTTAAGAATAGTGGCAAGAGTAAAAACTTGAGGTTCCAAAGGTGGTATCTTTGTAGGCCTGGTAAAAAAATGATGCGTCATCACTGACCTGACATCTTGTTTACTAATGTCTCACTGTGCTGGAGAGGAAAGCCTTCATATCCCATTAGCCATCTCCTGAACACTTCTCTTCCTTCCCCTCACTGCTTGCCAGTGATCCTTTTGAAAAGATGCAAGGCTAGGTTATGGGTGGCTTACTCCCCCCCCCCCCGCCCCTTTCCTTACGAGATCCTAAGAGAGTATGGTATCCAACTCCTATTTGAGCCTCAGTGGAAATTGGCTGTCTGATTTCCATTCCAACATAATACATCATGAATATTAAAACTCCTAAAATATGCAGCCATGTGTGCATTTCTAGAAGCACTACAACTCTTACAAAAGCAAAGCAGAAATTTGCTGAGCTCTAAACAAAATACCTGCTTCCTTAGGAGATGTTTCAGAGTTCAGGTATTATGATCAGGTGGGGGCAAGGGTTCACCAGCTTGGTATTGCTGTTGGTGATGCTGGCACAGGAAGCACTATTCAGATATGCAGAAGAGGAGATACTTGGGCAGCAGTTGCATACTGCTCTGCAGAACCAGTGCAACACTTTGGAAAAATTTTGATTCCTTTTTGAGTAAAGATGCAGTGGTTGCAAACACCCAATCATTTCCTAAGGGCCTCTGTGCTTGTTTTGGGTGGTAAGTTACATTTGAGCCAAACATAGAAACCCAGCAGTTTCTGTAGAGCTGCCTGTGGAGTAGGATGCCACACAAGTAGCCCCAGCAAAATCTGGCCTTCATTGCTAAGAATGGAACCAGGAACAAATGTTAAATTTTTAGTTTTCTACATGCATCTTCATCTATTAGTAAACAAAAGTACAGCCATGGAAATTTGTATGTCTTCCTTGTGAAATCTCTGCTTTTATAACTGTTTCCTCATATGGTAAAGCTAAAAAAAAAAGTGGTTTTATGGGGCAAACAGTGTTTTTCCTATTTAGCTTTCTGAAAGAAAACCTGAAATAAATAGTTGTGCAGCCAGAGTGTGATTTGCAAGCAGTATTAGAATAAAGATAATAAAGAAGAATGACATTCACTATAAGAACTCAGTTTAGTTGCATCAATCTTAATGCAGTGTTACCTTTTCTGCATTTATAAAACTAAAGGAATGAAGTGATAGTGGCCTTAAAACTTAGATATTGCAATGTAGACAGTTGCCAGCAGAATCCAGTCTTCATTTAGAAAACAACTTTTAGTATTGCGATAAATTATTTTTTAATTAAGACTTTTCTGTATCTTTATCATTCTTGGTCACAAGGAATTGCTAAGTTAGTGGTTCTGAAATGCAGGGCATATAAATAAAGCAGCTTTACAAATAAGAAATGTGTGCAAGAAAAATCATTAGATTCCAGTATCAGTCTATTACTGAATGTTGATTTAAACAAGGGGCTGCTGTTCCATCCATTTGTTTTGAATTCCTATTGTTTTAGTTTGTAAGCTTTTTGGAGCAGAGTCATCTTATTTTGAGCTTCTGCAGGAAGCAGGATTTTGGCTTGGACTTTTCAGTACTGCTGGGAAAAAACCCCACAAAAATATATTTTTGAAGAGAGGAGGAATCACCAAAAGTGTGAGAAGTAATGCAAATTACAAGTGGAACCTGAACATACTACATTGCAAATTCTGTTTGGACTTGGGCCCATCCAGCTCAAATGGTAGGTGGAAAATGTAGTGAAAAAACAGGTAAAAAGAAATTTTATGAACTTTTCCGAAGCACATTACAAAGATACAAATACAATGAATGTAGTAAAGTAAGAGAGCATGATTTTAAAGTATATTTGTAAGAAGTAATCAAATGGGATTACTTAATGGCTGCTATTAAACAACCATTAGTATCATTCTTAACCACCTACCAGTATAATTTGATCAGGAGTTTTACTGTATGTGCTCATTTGATTTAATTAAAGTTGTGATATAATATCAAAATACTGGTAATTTAGGCAGGGGATTGTTCTTTTTATTGAAAAAAGATCAAGAAAATCTTATTGATTTGCTAAAGTAAACTTGGATGTTATTTTCAATCAGTACCTTTTAAAGAAACTTTTAATCAGTTCTTGTGGAATCTAAAAGTTCAGTGATATATATTGTTTCTCATGGTTTAGGGCCAAATTTTCCTTTCCTGAGACTGACTTTGTAGAAGAAAAATAGTTAACAGAGGATGACATTTCTTCTGTGCCTTCCCACAGCAGGAACAGAATTCCTGCCTTACCCTGTTGCGGTCTTTCCAACTGCCTTCAAAGGGATTTGGATCACACCCATAAATCTCTGCTCACTTCTGTAGGCTATTTGAAGGCATTGCTATAGAGTCAGGTTTCTTCCATTCCTATTCGATTCATAGGATTCACGGTATTTGACTGAAGAAAATGTTCAGCGATACCTTCTGGCAAACTCGCTGGCCGGGGGGTCGTTGTCTGCCTCTCATTATTGGAGAGGGCAGGGGAGGAAGAGGCGTGAGCATCGGCGGTGGTACCCAGCGCGAAGGCTCTGCGGCGGGCAGTGTCCCTTCCAGACGCCCTGCCCCAAACCAGGAGCCCGTGTGCTTGTAAAAGGCAGGAATGTTTCTCTCTCCATCACTGCCGCATCCTTGAAACTGTCTCTGCCAGTGCTCCCAGCTCCATATTAGGCATGACTAAGCTCGTCCGGTCAAAGGGCAGGATTACCAAACACACTAGTACCGAGGTCCATTCTCCAACTTTTGGAAGTTCTTTCCTTGTCAGTGCCTCATTTTTCCTTCGTGTGTTCCGTCTGTAATAGAGCAGTCATGGTCTGAAAGCGAAGGAATCTGACCCTATTCATACCGGGTTGTTTTTTCTGTCCCTCTTTGCTAGTGTATCCTTTTTCGAGGCTGGCGAGAGAGAAAGATGACTTTGCTGTTGTGCTCACGGTTTTAAAATGGTTCAATAAAATTCTTTCTCAATTCTAAAAATATATCGCTGGCTCCTTACATAATACACTGTCTTTAACCGTGATTCTGATCTGGGCCTCAAAGTATGAAGAACTAGATTTTCAACATCGGAGGTGCC
>NW_010528620.1:22704-25052 GCF_000687285.1 Phaethon lepturus | reverse complement strand
GGCATTCCTCACGCTGGCCAGTACCTGATCACAAGTAATACCTTGTGCAACAGGTGTATTAGATACAGCTGCCCAGAGACACCATGGAGGTCAGAGATGTATATGTCTAGGATTTAAGAAATGTACTAGTGCATGGCCCAGTTGTCAGCATCTGGCTTTAATTCTCCTGTAGGAACTGTTCTCCTGTCCTAATAAAGGGGAACTGAAGAGAGAATGGAGCTAGTATTTAAAAACTGACTTTAGGTTGGCTGCTGAGTGGAAGAACTATTCATGTGTTTTTAATAAAATTTAAGGGAAACTTTATCAAAGGTTTTTAAGATGACTGTAGATCTTCCTCCCCTCTAGCCCCATCAAACAATAATTAGGAAGGATTCTGTCTGGAGTGAATGGGGGTAACTCCATGAGATTCAGGGGGGGTGGAGGGGTACTTTTGCCTCCTCTAACACTTCCCCTCTTATCACCTTCAATTATTCTTTTTGTATCTATATGGTAGTGGGAAAGGATTTTCCTTACATTAAAGCAGGGCTCTTTCGTTAACTCTTCGCTCCCATTGATACTTCGTTCTGTGAGGTTTTATTTCTAACCGTCAGTGGCAATGTCGTGCAGCTCTTTGAGAGCATTCTGTGAGGGCTGCCTTAAAACACAGGTTGATGCTGTTCAGAAATGTTGTGGACACATGTGGTTTTGGTTATATATCACATAACTGAAATTATAACAAGGTTTGACCATGGATAAATGAAGACTTTTGTGGTCTCTTGTAATTTGTGAATTTGTCTAATCGGTGTTGCAAACATCTTACTCATGATGGGTCTACAGTGCAGTTTACTGAAATATTAATAGCATTACAAAAGAAAAATTTCATCATTTCTTCTTCCAAATGTCAAACAATTTGTATGTCTCCTGACTAGGGTAAGGATTTTTTTTTTCCAATTTTTTTTTGTGTCTTTTAAACCATGAGGACTACTCAGGTGCAGGGAACTCTGTTCTATAGCCTCATTGTAAAAGCAGTTTTATTGGAAAGGAATATTACCTTTTCTGATGTAGTCAGTTTGGGAAAAGGTTTCAAAACGTGTGGATGGTAAGTGTGCAAATTACATTATTTGTTTACAGGATTGTAAAAGCTGAATGAGAAATAAATTCAGTATGGCGTGTGTGACTCTTGAAGCATTGGTCTGTAACATCAGACAGCACAAAATAGGGATTCTTAAACTAATTCTGAAATTGTTTAGATTTGTAGTGGAATAGGCATAGAAAATGTACATATAGCGACTCACTGGAAAGGGTAGGAGCCTTTGTCCTCCAGATTTGAATGTAATTTTTGCAGTTGTGGATAATACATAAGCTGGAGAGACCTAAAGCCTTTTTTATTTTTTCTTCTTTAACGCCTTTTGATTGAGAATATGAAGTGCCGCAGTACCTGTTACCTTCCTATAATTGCTCCTTTTACACATATAACAAATATGTCCCATCAGATTTGATTTTTCATTTACGTCCTGTGTCCTCTCTTGTGGAATTCCTTTGAGTTTAGGTATGTTACTGGGACTGCACTGTGGTAAAGGGGAGGCGAACGAAGCCCGAAGTCTCTCTGACTGATAGGTCTGACTTGAAATCTCTTTGCTTGTGGTGATTTCTCTTTCCTGGCAAACTGTTCTGTTCTTCGAGCTGCTCTTCATCCTACTAAAATCCCTTGATGATTAGTATACTGGATGCTGAACTGAAGCTCAAGTTTCCCTTGGTGATGTTTTGCTTCCCGGATGGTCTGTTACACAAGACGGAAGCGAAGCGTGCGTCTCTCGCAGCGTCGAGCGGTGTCGGGATGTGAGCTGTCGGCATGTGACTAACGACGGTGTTCAGCCAGTGCCACGCAAATAATCGGCAACTGACTTTGTCCCCACATCTAGCCCAGCCAGAAATACTCCTTGTCTTCCTCGGGTCTCTGCCAGGAGGCTGAGGGCTTTCTAACCCTAATGAGTCTGAGCATGTCACACCCCAAAGCAAATGGGGTAGAGGTGGGTGATAGCTTTGCATTGCGTCATCTCAGGCCTCAGACTAATTGCAAAGGGGTTACTAAAATGCCATGCTGGGTAGGATTAGCAAGGTCCTAACCACACGTGAGTGTGAGAGTTTGACTTGAAATTCTACAGTAATACCCTGTAATGTCCTTAAATAGCACTGCGGAGCCTTATAAATGGAGGATTTGTTTAGTCTTTCATTGTTCTAAGGAATCTGCAATTGTAGCATTGGTTTGTGCATGAATGTATATTATTAAACCAGTTTTAAAAAATGCATAATGCTTGGAGAGTGGCGTTCTGCGAAGTTGAAACTTGGCATTGTAAATTCATCCTTTA
>NW_010528620.1:0-22673 GCF_000687285.1 Phaethon lepturus | reverse complement strand
AAAGAGTGCAAGTCTGTCAGAAATTAACTCCTTGTGGTCCTTCTTTCAGCTAAGTAATGGGGTGCCTTCCTTCCCTTCTATGATGACTTAAAGTATTATCTTGCTTTAATGATTTTGTTAAAATCCTCAGGACACTCCTTCCAGCCGATCAGTGCATCCCCAAGTCCTTGCACAGCATCAAGTACAAACTCCTAGCAGAGCCACTTCATGCTGAAGTTTGCAGGCACCTCATAAATGTTAAGCCAAAGCCAATATGAAGTCCTCCATCTCTTGGGATTAATGAGCGTCCTTCAAGAGGTGGGTGGAGGGGTAGAAAGAAAAAGAAAAAAAGAAGCCTAAGCTACTCTTTGTTCAAGCTTGCCTTGTGCACCTTTGCCTTTTGAACAGTCCTTATTACAAGCAAATTTTTAATTTAAATTCAAGGTAAGTTTTCTAGTTAGTCATGTTGTTTTTAGGGGGGAAAAAAAAAATCCTAATCTTGGTGGAAGGGAGTCTGATCCCCTGAAATGATGATATATAAAGTACACACTGGGTTCTTTCATTTTGCTTTGAATTTTTGAGACATCAAGGTACATTTGCTTCCCGTTCAAGGCTTTTATGTACAACGTGAGGGCTGCAAGTATGCTTTAGGAAGTGAAAGCTGACATTCTTAGATGATCATTTGTTTGGAGGAGATGGGGTTTTAAATAAAACATCAAATATGAGAAAATCAGAAGAATTGTCAATGTTGTCATTACTGAATGCAGTTCAGATCGGCAGTGTTGAAAATTTGTCATCTGATGGTTACAAGATGGCCTGTGACACCAAGCAGTTTTCTCAGAGACAGGTGTGTATTAGGTTGATGTAACAAAATTGCTACCTGCAGAAAGATAGGTAGAGCTGTACTTTTATCCCTCATATTAACTTCACCTGCGATGAGGCTAGGAGACCAGGCTAATGGTGAGGGTAGGAAATACTGAGCTATTACTCTGGGGAGAAAAGAGTCTGCATGTACTCAGAACGAACCAAGCTAGTAATTGCCCTGGATTTTAGCATTGTTGTAAACTAAAAACACATACAAGTATGGTTTTGCTAGAGTGTCCTTCGGAGGCTTCATTTGCCTTTCATCCCATTGCATGAGTTCCACTAGAGGATATAACTCCTAGCTTTATTTATTAATTTACTCATTTTTTATTTTTTGAGGGGGGAGGGTGTGTGTGTGTGTGCATTGGTTAGAAAAAAACAAATTTGACCTGCCAGTGTGAGTCAGAAAGAGTTTTGGTGTATGCTTAGACAGAAGGATGTCTAGCACTTGGCTGAGGCTGACTTGACAGAAGAGCTTTTAATTCCTATGCAAGTACATGGACATCTGGCACCTGCTTCCGAGGGCAGCTGGGGTCGGTGTTGCCACACACGTGCTCACAGATTGTTCCTCTCCTGTAGCACAGGAATACTTGCAATCTGTTCAAAACTTACTGATTTCTGCTTTTAATTGGAGAATGCACCCCGGGATGTGTATGCTCCTAAACCCTGTTGCTGTTGTAGGTGACCGCCTCATAAAAGTGTAGGGAATACAACTAATCCCTGTTGGAAGTGACAGGCAGAGTTGGTGAAGGATCTCAAATCCCACAGTTAGCCTGGCAGAATCCTGAATTTGAACTCAAAACTCACGAGATTCAGTCCAGAGCTTCAATCAAAGAACTGTTCCTTTCGTCTCTTGCAGTCCTTCGTTTTCAAAGATGTTCCTGTTTAAATGTGTCTGGACCATGTACAGGTGACCTGCAAGGAGCAGGAAATAATCAGAAAGACTTGAGATGGTCTCTTATGCTTTATTTCAAAGCCCTGACCTGTGCAGGGTGCGTTCTTAATGTCTCTGACTGTCTCCTCTCATTTCTGAGCCTTCTATGGCAGATCTTTTGTCACGGGTTTCCATAAGTGAGAGCAGAGAGGCTGTTGGCAAACCTTATGCCCTTTTAATATCTGCTTGAACGCATCTAAAGCAAATCAGGGAAATAATATTTATGTAGCATGGTCATGAAATCATTAGCAAGCTGGCTGGCAAATTAGATTTTTTTTTTTTTTAAAAGGGAAATTTAATTAAGTAATGGCATAGTTGTAGTACAGCTTCCTATCCTCCTCCTAGACAAGCATTCATTATAAGCTTGAGTAAATATTAGATATTTATCACATAGGATGTTAAATATTTAAATTTTCCTGTAACAGCTATATGTATTCCTACCTGGTAGGCTGCGGCTCAATATTGAATGAAGAAGGACAAGTTTCTCTTAAGTTGTTTTCTTGCTCGGGTGTCAACTTGTAACGTACAAGCATTGAACTCATTGAAAGTAAGATTTTTGCTATTGTAATTTTGTAGTTAAGTGGCTACTCCAGGCATCTAGGCTTTTATTTCAAAAGAATCTCATAACAGCCTGATCCTGAGGAGTCTGGTCGGTGGCAACCAGCACCTGCAGCCAGCGCTGTAGGGTAAAGGCACAGAAGTTGTTCTGGTGGCTTTCATGGGACATCTCCCATATTGGCATTTGGCTTAAGGGCTTTTCTGGAGCGGGATGTTAATCAAGCATGCTGTGAGCTCTCTTTGACCAAACCAGCCATGGTCTTTCTCATGAGTATTTGTACATCCCAGCTGCCACAGCTTTACATGGCAAGCTGACACAATGAGTACTTGGGTGACAGATGCGGGTCCAGCTCCTGTCTGGGAGTAAATTTTGCTTGGGTAAATTTTCTGAGGCTCCAGATGTATTGCCTTTCCCTGTGTTTATATTACATTATCCCTCTCATCATTTTCTAGTCTCTGGGGAAGAAGCTGCAGGTGGTTCCTGCAGTTCTTAGCCGTGAAGCAGTTGGTCCAGGGGAGGTGGAGTCATTGCATTGCTCCTTGATCAGCAGATTTTGGTAGAAATGTAGATCTAGAGTCTTGTGTGCCTTGGACAGCAAAAGGCTGTGGAGCCAGAAAGAAATTTATTATTAGACCTTGTGTCTGGTTTGTAAGCGTGCCACCAGCTGGAAGGGAGTTTGAGGTATGCAGCATACGAAATGGCTTATGCTGAAACTAGGCTGACAAAGTAGAATCAATTGTTACATGTGATGTCTTCAGCAAAGGTATTCTCATGTTGTGTCTCCCTGTTATCTTCTCTTTTTTTATTTCAGAAGACATACACCAGCTATTTGTAATTTTGAATGCATTAGGAAGCAGTCAAAACAGTGACAGCTAGGTCAGAAAAACAGATGTGTTCCTCCATCGTAATTGCATATGATAATCCTCTCCATTGTTGTTACTTTAAAGGAAATTATACTGGTTTTAGATTAGTCTTTGATTTGTCTTCTGTGTGAGAACCACATCCGAGTTATCTTTGCCTTAGAATTGACAAAACTGCGCTCTTTGTCATTCAGTCATTTCGTAGCAACCCAGCAAATGCAATGCTGTTCTGCAGCATAACTGTGTAAATCAAAAACTAATATTGGCTACCACCTTTAAAAAAAGTTGCTGACATATTAGAGAGATGCTAAATGAACCTTATTGATGTTTCATTCTAATTAAATACAAGGTAAATGCTCGGTAATTGCACCTTTCATTAAAATGTGAATGTGTGATTTGCAAGCTTCCCAGTGCTGCCCTTTAAAAATCGTCTGAAAATATTTTGGTCTGGTAGCATTAAGTCGCTATAGCTTAGCAATGTATTGGTAACTTAATAAGCTGCTGGCATTTGTTTTGGAGAAATTGTCCTTCATATGCAAAGCTGTCAGACTGCTTGACTATATAATTCTTCTTCAGGTGAAATAATATGATAAAGTTCGCAATATCGAATTGAATGCTTTACCGTGACCTGTGCTTGGGAGATTTGTGCGTGGACTGGAACTGCTTTACAGCAGAAGTATTGTTTGGTGACGGACACACCGATTTCTTTACATCCATCTGTCTCATTTACAAGGTAGACCACCAACTTTCTGCTCTGCACTTAGGTCTGAGCAGCTGCATGTTGCAAAATGGAGCCGGCAATCCGGTTATTTTTGATGTTGTTGAAATGAATAAATGTTGAACTTGCAGTAGCGATACTGCAGGTGTGTTTATGCCTCCTCGGAAATCCGCCACATGCTGTTTTGAGAGAGGAGAAGATAGGGAAAATTTACATTCTTGTCTGCTTTAAATTAGGACCTGTATTAACGATTTAGACTATTGTGTTATGAGAGCATCGATTTCATCTGTTCCAATGATTCCTTTTAATGAAATTGTTCAAGGCTCAGTTCACCACAGAGGAGAGGCTGCTCTCTGCATTATTGGAGCCAAGTTAAGGTCACAGATCTTGGCTCTTCCATCATGAGAATTGTTCAATAGAAAACATGGACGGGCCAGAGAACAATTTTCAGCTAATTCCATGATTGCTTTGAAAGCAGTGGTGAAAAGCACAGGAGTTAATGAGTCTCTCCATTACTTACCCATTCCACCTACTAAAAAAACCCCTTGATTTTCAACTGAAGCTATTTTTTAACTGTCCCCGAAACCGACCTGTTTCAGCTGAGGAGGAGGCCTGCCTCTAGTGAGAGGAAAGATCAAATTGTTGAAAGACTGACTCTCCTGCTTTCTGTTCTCCTGTCTGTCAGTGGCCTTGAGGAAGTCACTTCATCTTTATTTCTGTCTTCTCATTTGAAAAGATATTTTCCCACTTTATGAGGATTCTGTCTTTGCAGTGTTTGAACTGCCTGAGAAAACAGAAGTGCGATCAACTGCAAAGTACTCCTGTTGGCTGGCACAATGAAAACATATTGTTTCCTGTTCCTTAATGTACTTATTTTTCTTTTCTAAACACATCACAAAACAAAAAAACCCCCAACTACCGCCACCAAAACCCACCAAAAAAAACCCAACCAAACAAAAAAAGCCAGTCCAGATCTTCTGTTTCTTCAGATGATGTGTCTGGCATAGGGTCTGTTAAAAAGAAAGCTAGACAGTCAGAGAAGAGCTACATAAGTACACAAGTTATATTGATAAACCAGTATCCAGAATGTTAAGGACATAATTTTCATCCCATTATGTGTATGTGTGTATCGAATTGGAAATATGTTGCTATATACAATATAATAATTCTACATCTACCATGTTTTGCTGTATGTATGGAGATAAATATTTATTTAATGCAATATAATCAGTATCTATAACTGTAAAAAAAATGCAAACATGTGCATGCTTGTGTACTAATATTTAGATAAAATTTAGTAGATAGAATAATAATTGGATAGGTACAATAATATATTCATGTTCAGGATTCCTTTGAGCAACACTTCCAACTTCAAAGGTGTTTTTGTAGGTTACTGCCCCGTACGTGTATCTGTGGTGCCAAACTCAGAAAGCCTGTCTTCTAGGGCATCCTCTGTGCATTCCCTAGATAGCATTGATAGAAAGCCAATTTCCTTGTTTTCATGTAAACAAGGAAAGCTGCAATTCACTGTGTTTTGTCTGGCACAGAAGAGACAAATGATAGTAATAATACTTACCTCTTATATAGCACATCTCAAACCATTTGGTCTACCTGTGAGTCAGGCGCTATCAGGGAATACCAATTCCTTATGTGCTACCATGGTAGGAGTCCTGAATGCTCCCCAGGTCTTGGAGGACTGCTACTTTGTGTTCAAGGATGAAAACAGAGGCACCCAAAATTTAGGGCTTTCATAGGGTGGAAAAGATAAGAAAACAATCCAGGATTCTATACTTTGAGAAATATGCTTTCAGCTGATTCACTCCGGAATGCACCGGAGCTGTGTTATCGCCGCCTTATGCTACAGACATGGGTAGAGTTCAGAGATCCCTTTCTGCAGAGCACAGCCAGGCTGTGATCCTGACTCGTGTCTCCAGTCGCAGCCCTGGCAGGAAAATGGGCAGCGGAAGCTGTTCTGGCTGCGTGCTTGTAGCTGGGGCACGGGAGCTCAGGTGGGCTCATCCAGTGGTCCTGTCTTCCCTTCTCCAGGTGTTTCTGCAGTAGCTTACTGCTTCCTTATCATTTGTCTGTCTCTTGATCTATTCTGATGAGAAAAGGGTATCTACAAAAATTCATCTGGGAAATATACTGGAATGTTGGGAAAGCCCAAAAAAAGAAATCTGCATTTTTAAACTGTGGCTTGTGCTCAACTCTGAGGATGTGAAGTGGTCACCTTACCCTTGCACACACTTCACTTTCAGGAATGTGCACACATTTGTGTGGGAATGACTGGAGGGAAAAATTGCCAGGAAGGAGCTAGAGAACTCCGGGATCAGATTTTGTATCTTAACTGCAGCGTCATGTTGTGAATGTGATTTCTGGTCGCCTCGTCTGGTCTTTGTAAGTGATGTATGACTTCTGCTTAAGCTGCTCTGCATTCTTTTCCCCTGATGCTTCCAGACTCTGAGATGCTAGAAGGTCAGCTCTGCCAGGAGGAGCTGACACTATGAGATGCAAGTCCTGAAAATCCTTTTTAGTGACAGTGGGCAGGAAAAACCCGTTTAATCAGGGTCAAGGTATAAGACTGAGACTAGAGTATATGGGCATTCATGATTACTAAGTGCTCCTTTAGACATAACTCAAGTGCAGCATGGGGAAAATAAAGCCTTGCCAGTCTGGATTGCCATTCACCTCCCTACCTTAAGCTTGGCTTGTTGAAGTAGGGCAAAAATATCACTTAAACTTTGTGGATGGTCATACATTGCCTGGCAATGTAGTTCTGTGTTTGAGTCAGCCTCAAATGTGAGTGAGCCAGGCACATACATAGACTAACATATTTTGTAGAATTTACAGGTAATAAAGTCTTCGGTTTTTGATGCACGGCCACAAAGAGGAGCTGAATGCTGTATACTTGTTTTAATGAGACCTGTTGAACTGCAATAAGTGATTTACTGCTCTTTAGTTTTTTGAAGAAAGTTACCATACATTATAATAGTTGTTTTTCTTATACCACAGTTTGTCAACCAACACTATGCACACAACAAAACATTCTCTAAATAACAATGGAGATAGAGATAGCAATAAAAGTCTTCGTGTATATGCATATTAACTTCTGTAATAAATATATAAGGGACATTTTGCTTAGGATTGCTGAAAGTTAAGAAGAATATGATGACAGGATTCATACTTACATTTGCTGTTGCTAAATGACTGTTTAATGGTGGTAATGGGACTTATGCTAATTTACACTCTGATTCTTGGAAGTGACTCTTCCCAGCGGTGCTGAACTCCTTGTAGTTCCCCCCAATTTAGAGATGCTCAGTTTGGCTAACCGGGGTTCCAGGTGCACTGTGGACTTGCTCCTGGTAGAGTATACTGTAGATAAGTTCACTCTAAATAACCTAGACATTGGTTATTTTACATTATATATTATATTTTATATTATTATTGGGTATTGGATAACTTCAGAGATTGCTGCTTTTTTTTTAAATTTGTGACTTCTGTGGTGTCAATCTGGCAAGTTTCATAATGATAAAATCTCTGAGCAGAAAAATAATTACAGGACAAAAAATGGCCAGTGATACAGGAAATAGCAGGGAGGAACCCCAAACA
This sequence comes from Phaethon lepturus, assembly GCF_000687285.1. NCBI lineage: Eukaryota > Metazoa > Chordata > Aves > Phaethontiformes > Phaethontidae > Phaethon > Phaethon lepturus. Next base: position 15,150 of record NW_010528620.1, on the reverse strand, counting down.
AAGTAGTTTGAGGAGCAAGTAAAGTGTGCCTGATAATTGAGAAGTAATCTATCTCAGTAGCATTTTGCACTGTGGAAATACATCAATAGTTGCTTTGTTAAAAGCTAATAACTGTAACTCATTCAATTAAGCTATTACGTATATGCTTGTGTACGCACATGCGTGGACGTGATGGGAACCACAACATACAATAGTCTGCGGCGTGAATCTACACACGCGCAGGTTTAGGACAGGACAGCCACAGCTGGGCAGAAAACAACTTCTGAAAGTTTTTTTTCCCAGTGAAGTATTTTTTTTGTATCTGACTTCTCGGGTCCTATTCTTAGTTAAAAGCTACTTCCAGGTGCTAGTACATGGCCACTTGGTTTTTATATGTATTCATTTGGGTTTTTTTCTTGTTTACATAAAGATTGTGTCATGCAGAGAGACTTGGAGAAAGATTTCTGAGGTGGAAATGTATTTCTAATGAAATTGGCTCTATTTTCATTTCTTTGCTTGGAATTACAAAGTTTTTCAACTTGCTCTCTGTATCTGGTGCTCCTCAAGTGGGAAGGGAAGCACCTTTATATAAGTGTGTAGATAAATGTGTTATCTCACATTGCCTTGCTGAGACCCAAATTTTAACTAGAAATATATTTTTTAGAATTACTACAGCTTCATAAAATAGTCAACTATTTCAGTTTTCTCTTAGTAAGCAAATGTTTAAGTCTTCCTAAATACAGGAAAAGGTAATGTAGGGGGAACGAAATCCTGTGAACGTGATTTGTATGATCATCAAAGACAAACTTTTTTTGGTTAAAATCCTGATTTATTGAAACTATCTTGCATTGAATAAACTGTTTAATGATGCATACATTTAATTCCCTTTTTCAATCTTGTATTTATTGGTTTTGCTGTGCTAGCCTGTGTATGCTTTCAACAGTGCTGCTTGCTTATTGTGCTTTTTTGATGTTCTTCCACCAGCTCTAAAAATCATATAGTTCATCCAAAACGGTAATTAGGAAAGAAAAGGCTGTGTGATCAGCATTATTTGAACATGAGATGTTAAAATTAGAAATGGCAGAAAAGTGTTCTGATTCACTGAATCAGGTGGCCTTTTTTTCTCCTTTTGTTGGGAGGGGAGAGAAGTATACCCTCTTTATTTCAGTGCCCAACCTGACTAGCTGCAGTATTTGCATGTGAAGGACATTTCAAAGAAGAAACTAATCCTGGCAGTTACTACAGGGGAAAAGAAAAAGGGAAATGAAGGCAAATGAAACTTTGCAGTAGAGGAAGGAATATGTAGGCTGTTGCTGGAGTTTATGTTCCATATAAGAAAGATGCAATGGAAATGCGTGGTGGGAAGAGTGGTTTGATGACATAAAAAGAGGAAGTCGTTTTCTCTGAGGAGGGTTGTCAGCTGAGTGAAATAGATTTACCCAGAACTGCCTGATTTAAACCAGGACAGGACCTGTCCTTTGAACTTGCATCTCTAATCATAAGGGAAAAATTCCTTTCCATCACTGAAAAAAACCCAAATCAGAAATCTAGCTGTATTATGGGGAAAGTCAAAAGCCTTTAATATTTTGCTGGTAAACATTTTAGCAATGTTTGTAAACTATGTATAGATTCTTGAGTCATATTTCTTAAATAATTGCTAGGCACAATTTCAGTCTACAAGAACTTATGAAAGATATTATGAAATTAGAGTAGTGATGAATTCCTTATAGATGAAGTTGCCAAAATAATGCTTAGACCATTCTACTGTATGCATTTAAATTAAAATTTTACCTTAGAACCTTGCCATAAAGCGCAACGCAGCATCATTCATAAAATAATGTTGTTTGACAACAAGCTTCTAAGAATACATCTTATAAATCTGTTGGATTACACCAGTAATGTTTATGTAGGAAATATGTTCCAAAACAGCCCAGACTTTTAGGAGACAGAATTTGTCAGCGTGTTACTTTGCATGGGTAATACTTTGACTTCATTATTAGCTGGCTGATGATACTGATGTTCTCAAACTGCTAAATAGATTCAGTGCATTATAAAATGCCTTCCTGTGGGATATTCAAAGGACTTAAATCCAGCCTTGATTATTATTTTCACTGATTACTCTCTGAATGAAAATAGATGTTGCAGATCTGTGTAAAAGTTGTAGAAACCCCTAGAGTTTGACCTTACGTATATTGTTTTCTCCCTTTTAGTTGCCTGGTGCCATTCAGGTGCTAGCTGATCTTGCATACCGGTGTTGTCAAGCACCAGTTATTGCTGTTAAATAAGTCATCAGAAATTTGGTGACAAAAATGAGCCACCTCTTGCTTTACAAACCCCAAACGCTTGATATTTTAGCAAGAGAACTACTTTCTGTATGGCAGGCTGTCCTTTCCTGTGCATGTTCTTTTTAATTCTTAAGTAGCCGTAATATGGAGCAAAATACTGTACAGTAGCAGCTGGAAGCTGTTTTTTAAGGTCAAATGAGGTGGAGCTTCTTGTGTGACTGCAAATGCCATGGTTGGTATAGAGGGCTTTCCCAGCGCCCCGGGAACCTCCAACCTCACCTGCCCCTTGGCAGCTTAGGCAGGCCAGGGCAAATCTGCACCAAGCTCTGCCGGGAACGCTAGCATGCTGTCCTAGTTGTTACTGGTAGCTGATCAGCTGGAATTACCTTGAGGGATGATCTGTCAGGAGAGCACTGCACACTGAGACCAGGAGAATAGATAAGGCATTTGAGAAGCAGCATTTTTATAAGACAATTTTCTTCTGATCTAGAATAGGGTCTAACTAATAGGGCTATAGCCCTATTTTGTGTCTTCCTGTAGGATAGATACATATACTGCATTTCCAAAAAGCTAACAATGAAAGAAGATTAATGATGGTTCTACTTTCCTATTCTTTTCTTGCTTCCTGACACCTGTGTGACCCACTTCCCCTGCCCCAACTCTCCAATAAAAAGCTTCCAAGGGAGTATTTCAATAAATAAAACAACACCCAACTCTAACCCAAATTTAATGTAACAGCCTTTCCTGTAGTGAGCTGCCAGTCATTCTGGTTTTATATTTGATGACCAAAAAGCTGGTCTTGGTGTAAATGCTGGAGGTTGGCATATTGGTAAGGTGTGGTATGGCAGCCTGGACCTCGTATGGGGAAACCAAGTAACTTGGTGAGTCTCAGGGTATCTCACTGGGTAATGGTTTGTTCTGAGTGGTACTGGTGAAGCACATCACTTGAGTAACATCAGCATTGCAATAGAGCAATGACAATGACAACATCAAATACACGAGGGAGTGTTGTGCCTTTTCCTTCTGCTTGCTGTTAATTGATCTTTCTGCTTCATTTTCTCGGCATCAGCTGCGGTCCTCTCACTTTGAGTGGGGTGTGTGTGTGATACACTGCTCTGCTTCTTGCCTACCCTCCTCTGGTTTGAATATCACACATGGCCAGTTCGTGCTAGAAGGAGTTCGGCCCACAGGAGAGATGCTCCTGCTCTTCTTGGGTCTCTGCTCTACTCTCTCCTGTTTCATTCTGAGGCCGAAGGACAGATGGGCTAACCCTGTACCAGAGACTGAGCGAAGTGTGTTCACCTCCACACTTGTAGTAGATGATGCTTGTTGCAGGGAAGGGCTTCAAAGGTTTAAGGTGTTTCTAGCAGCTTACTGTGTTTCTCCCAGCCACTTCTTCATAAGGAAGACTAAATGCCCCCCTGGGTTAGACCTGGGGCCCCACAAGCATAATACACCACCTCCAATGGTGGCACGAGCGTGAGCCTGGCCCATCCCTCCGGTATTGCCCCAGCATCCGCAGGTATTGGATGCGGCCTGAGAGAGGGGACTTCTCTGCCCATTGCATTTTAGCGTCGGCTTGCAGATTTGTTGTCCCGTAGCTTCTTATCCCTTCTACGACCTGCTCATACCACCCACCTCCCTGGCTTCTGGAGACAGCGGGTTCCAGGAGCTTGCCACTGTGGCTTGAAGTTCTCTCTCTTGTATGTTTTAAACTGACTATCTGCTAGTTTCAACTATAGTCTGCTGGTTTGTAGCATGACAAACGTTTGGGGATTTGGGGAGTAGCAGTTCTGCATTCACCTCTTCCACTGCCTGCACAGTTTTTGTAAACCTCCCACTTATTACTGCCCACCCCCCCGCCGGATGTCCCCTCTCCGGATTCAAATGTCTCAGCCTTTTTAGCCTCTCGTCATAAGGGGCAAGCTGCTAGGCCAAACTTTAAGCAAAGAGTCTGACTTAAGGCTGTTTTGTTTCAAAATGGCTGTGTAAAATTAGGCAACCCAAGCTCTGGTGCTAAGGGATTCAAGTACGTGGCCTGTTTTTCAAACTGCTAACACCCCACTAGTTCCTGTGCGACGACTAGAAACTGCTGAATCTGCAGCAATTTTGAAAATTAGGCCAAGGATTAAGTTGCCCGAGGGTGGTATTTTCAAAAGAGTACAGGTTAGGCCAAGACAAAATGCTTGTAAGCACCTTGCTTCAGTGGCAGATTTAAGCCTGCGACTTTACCAAAAACTAATACTTTTCTTGAAAGGGTAGTTATTTAGCCGCGCAGAGGGGCGGATGGGGTTTATGGAAGCTGAAGTGGGAAAGAAAATGCGAGGTATGCATACTTTCAGGTGGTGTTTTGTTCGAAATGTTAGCTTTTGAGAAATATCTCTGAGAAGACATGGCGAGTGGCCAGTCTGGAAGTTTAATAACATGTTTTTGATCTGTAAATGTTATTACGCCATGGTTAAAAGGTAACTATATTTTTCTTGTCCGGTAATCACCACTGGCTTAACTGCAGTGTATTTCCTTTCAGGACTGTGTGGTTGGTTATAGCAGAAATGAGCTATTGACTGGAATCTTATCATTTATCTAGACTTCTTTTGGTTATTTGAAATGTGCCTGAGAGGTAATAGGTGGCAATTTGCATTCTTTTGTTCTGTGAATTTTACCTGACAGTCTTGTCTGCAGGCTCTTTTGTAAGGTTTAAAGGAACACCAGGGATGGGAGGAAAAAAGCTGAGCAAAATCCTGACCTTACCGGTACACATTTTTGTTGCGTCAAAATTCTGACAATTTAGAAAGGTTTCACTGAAGCAAATGCAGAAGCAGGAAGGAGAACAGCTCATCGCAGTGAAGAACAAGGAAAGGAGTAAATTCTCACAGCGAGTTTTCTTTGGTTGTCTTCCTTCGATGCTATACTGCCATTTAAAGCAACTGTTCCCCTTTTATGAGAGGAAAAAACCCATTACTTTTATGAGAATTTGAATGACAGACAAAAATTCCTGTCTTCCTGAGACAGGACTTCCAGGAGTGTGGTTTGTTTTGTGTTTTTTTTTTTTAATTTTATTTTTTTAGTTTTTCCATGTGCATATGAAAATCCAGAGTGTGTTCTTTAAATTATTTAAAACTACTGTCTATACGAAGACCTGCCTATAATGGAATCTTCTAACATGTACTTTAGCTACTTAAAAGGATATTGGGTAAAAAAAATGTATGGCAACAGGATCTCATTAACAAAACAGATTTGATTTGAAGCCCTGATGCAGCTGTTGACAGCATAATTAAAATGATTAATTTGGAGTAGAAGAAGTACTTTGAACTAATTTGAAAAAATGGCTATGATCTTGACCATACATCTGACCGGTGTTAGGCAGGTACACAGAAATACTGAAAGGAAAAAAAAAAAAAAAGCTGAAGTGTTTTAGCTGAAGAAGGGAAGGCTTTGTCTCAGATTCCTGTTTTTTCAGACATCAAATATTTCCTGGAAAAAAAAATGGTGAAGGTAAAAAAAAAAAAAAGAAACAAAGCCCCACCTACACATATGAACAAAAACTATTACATACAATTTCTTTCCTAAACCTCTAGGGATTTCTGCATGTGCTATTTTGTCACAGAGAATCATATTTAAAATCATAATTAAGGCAGTAAATAGTCTCTGCATTTAATTCCATCCATTTTCCTCATCTGAAATGCAATTTCAGATAACTACATGTTGTTTGAATATATGTGTATTTTTATATACGTGCATACGTGCACACACACATATAAAAAATTAAAAAATGAAAAAATCTGTTTCTTTTTCTCCTTGTCTGGATCATGGTGGGAATTTCAGTTAATGCCTGGGGCAAAGTGCCCTGCAAGGATGTTTGGAATTCCTTTGCTCCCCATAAAGGAGATCTTTGGAATCTGTAAGAGGGTTAGAAAATACATGGTTGTTCTATAATAGTTGGCTTAACTTCTAATAGTTTCTTTTATTTTCCTGTTATAATAATTAAATATGCTTGATATGCTTTAGTTGTATCCTGAAAGAAGAGCTGGGCGGCATTTTCTGGTTTTTAAGCAGGCTGAATTAGTCTGCCCGCCTGTTAATGTCAACTATGGCACGTGCTGTGTTCTCCTGGACGCTGCTATATATGTGCTTTTAAGCTTATATACGTAAGCTTTCCTTTTGATTCGAGACTTCATATCTCAGCACTTAATTGCTGAAAATTTTAACATGGGTAATATTAATTTTTCACACAAACTGGGTTTTGCAGTTTATGTGCTATTAACCTAGCCGAGCATTTATTTTTATATTGCTTCGCATGTTTGTATGGGCAGGGATTTATGGGGCTGTAAGGTGCGGAGAGAAAATTAAAACTGGGATGAAGTTTAGCTAGAGAAAGTGTTCAATTCCGTAGTCTCTTAATGTTTGTATATTAAAAGTGCATGTATGTATAGAGTAAATGTTTTATGTTAGAATTGACAGTTTTGTTTGAAATTTGGAGCTTGAGGACTAGCTTGTCGTTTTTTATTTGTCTCCTCTGGGCTTCTAGCTTCATAATTGCTTTTCCTTACCTCTTATTATGGTAAAGATAAAACGCTTTTATTGTAGGGGAACCAAATGTTTTGCTTTGTAAACACAAAACCGCACACACACTCTTCCTGCAAAAGTATTCTCGACGCCGGCGCTCGCCCCATCTGCATGGGTGTCAAGGCACGACTGGTCCATGTGTGTAACATCCTTTTCTTTTTAAAATGTGCGAAGGAGTTGCCAAAGCGAGTGCGCGATGCCGTATTGCGTGCTCCCGGTTTTCCTAGTCCTTCTGCCTGAAATTGAGGTCTGATGTATTCTATATGCAGGCAGTTTTCTTTGCTAAAGATTCCGCATCCTAGATCTATTGTGAGATACTGCCTTAGCGATGGTAGCCCATGTATTTGCTGACAGGCTAAATGCCTGCTTAAGACATGTTAGTTTTTCTTTACTCATTTAAGACAAAAAAACCTGACAAAAACACAACCCAAAAGGCAAAACCCCACCAGCAACAAAAAACCCAACCCCAAACCACCCATATTTCTTGAACAAATGCTCTGCTTTTTTTAATCTTGGACTGACCTTTTGGAGTTAAGCCTCGCTGTGGTGTATAAATAAGTGGTGACCAATTACTCTTGGGAAGAAGGAAGTTTGATGAATCACAGGAAATAGTAAATTATGTGGATTCCACATGATTCCCAAGGTTGAAACAACTTTTTTTCTCTTCCCCCTCTTGCACAGGGGCCCTAAAATGTCACCGATTTGATGGGGTGGTAGGCTCCGATTACTTCTGGAGGGCACGGTGGGGGAGTGAGGGAGAGAAAGCAGAAGATTTCACAGTTCTTATCGCACTGTGTAGCTTAAATTTGCTCTCTTTGTTTCCTCCCTGGAGGCTGGAGAAAAACAATCACGGTGTACTAAAATTGTTCAAAAGCATACCAGCTATTTGGGGACAGCACGTGATGAAAGTGGGGCCTTTAAAGAGGAAAAAGTGCGCGAGGCATGGCTGCGGTGCTGATAACCTGTTAAGTTTTACTCCGCTGGTCTCCCATGACTTAAAGTTTCGACATCTCCGTGAAGTGGTGATAATATAAGTAGTGAGGGTGGGGAAGGCTGCAAATACTAATAGCAAATAGACTCCAGGATGTGAGAGCAAATGTGGAAACGGAGCCTTTCCTGGTCTACTCTGTCTCTGTCTCTTCGCTGCTATTCTCTTGGCTTCCTTGTCAATTAAACTAATTGGTGCTGAAGATATTTCCCTAAAGGAGATCTCATACTAGGGCATTTCAGGCAAAATCATTTGCAAGACTTTTAATCTAGTCAGGATATATTAATAGTATGCAGGTTTTTTTATGCGTGAAGGGAATGAATGCTCTGAAATTGCTACATTGTTCATGGTCCATATAGCTAGACAAAACACTCAGCACTTACTGTCTCCAGAAAATGAAAGTTAATTTATACAGCGTAGCAACATGCTTTGTGGTGGAGCCACATTAATATAATATAGCTTGAGCTGCAGGAATTTTTACTATTTGATTTGGCCTTTTTCATAACAAAAGTAACTTTTTAATGTAACAAAAAGAATTTCCTTTTCCTCTCCCTCTTTTTTTTGTTTTGCTGATTGTACGTTTTACATAAGGAGGTCTGCGACCTTTATTTTACTCAAATGTCTGATATCTGCATCGTGCCACTAAAGGTTTTCATTCTGCATTTGCTCTACAATAGAATTTATTTGTGGTGTATGGTAATAAAGCGTGTTGGAAAGAGGGTGCCAGAATGGTACTAAAACCAGTGTATCCGGCTGGAATTTTACACACCTTTGGAGGAGTTAGTTTAATAAAAACACACACACAAAAAAACCCAAACAAAACCCAGCAACCTCTAAATTAAATTAAAAGCTGTTAATTTTTTAGATGAACTTTTGTGAAGTCTAATTTGGTCACAGAATTTCGTTGTTGGTGTATCTTCAAAGACATAAATGATTATTTTCTAATAATAGCATTAGCTTTACAAATATGACTGTGCTTGCCAGAGGTGAACTCTTCTTGGAAAGGCCTCTGTGCTTAACAGAGTGGCTCGCTGTGATCAAAGACAACTGTAGGACAAACACCATTTCTTAATTTTAAATGTTTCTTGCTATTGGTGTGTATTCCTTAGTCCCAAGAACGTATGTGATGTTTTATAAAACGGCAAGATGGAGTCCGTGTTCCACAGAGCGTACCGTGGCTGGACTTCAAAGCTGTTGCACGTTTGCTGTCAGGCTTGCCTACCTGAAGAGCTCCAGTAAACTCTTTCAGCATTGACTGCGTGGTTAGAAGCTGGATAAGTGGGTATTAGTCACCGCATGAGCTTTCAACAAGGTAAATGCCTAGGATAAATGTAGTAGTTATAGTAGCCTTAAAACTGTTCTCAGTTCAGGCATCTTTGTGGCATTTTCGGCAGGTCAGCTGCAAGGCTTTCGTGCTACCGCGCCTCTGGGATGCGGCAGAAAGGAGCTGATGTGAAAATTGGGGTCTTGGTCTAAAATGTGAAAAACTCCATAGCTTTAACTTGCTCGCAGGAGCTGGGTTTCAGACTGTTTGAGTGTGGCTCTCCGGGGAAAACTGCAATTCCCACCTGGGTGACTTCCCAAGAGCCGTGGAGCACTGACCTGACGACAGAGTGCTTTTCCTTGTAGATGAGGTACCTGGGTTAGGTGCCTCCTGGTTGAGGCATGCTGAAACCGCTCTGTCCCAGGCACTCATCCATTGCAAGTTACCTGTCAGAAATTTAACCAGTGGAAGTTGTGGAAATGACAGTGATGTAGGGTTGCCACAATTACTCACCAGCTTTTCATTTGTACTTCAGTGCTACCACCACCTGGGGACATCCACCCCAAGCCGTGCAAAAAGCGACCCAAAGGAGTGGGCCAAGGAGCAAGGTGCATTACCTGGGGGCTGGACGTACACAGGACTTTCAAATCTGTTGATGAATTGAAAAACTGACTGAAAAATTGATTTGCATTGAACCAAATGAATCTAAAGCGTTCCATCTTAGTTAACGATTCTTTGTCCTTTAATGTAAAGGTTCTTAGATCAAAAAGACCCACCTTTTCTCCTGGGAATATCCTGTGTGTTGCTCACTTTTGGATTTGTTTTGTTTTCTAATACCTAAACAATGTCAACTTCAAGTGAACTGTTGAAAAGTTCAGTGAAAAACGTGGAGAAAAACCTTACTATTTTATACACTAAATATTTCAGTTAGTACAGCAGCTGAAACCTTTCCTTCACTGCAACTGTTACCTGAATTTAAACCATGGATAGTTTCTATCTGTATTTCAAAATACAAAATACATTTTCCAGCGTACTTACTATTGATTTCCTCCCCCTTCCCTGACCTAGCTGAAAGTGTTATGTGCTTATTTTTATTTGGACTTGCAGGTACATGATTAGCTTTCTACAGACTGTGACTCAACTTAATCCAAGGTCAGTTCAGTTTTCAGGCTCGCTAGGGCTCTTGGCGGCATTTAAACCAATTTTCACTGTGACTGACCACTTGGAGAGAGTTGCAGACAAAACTGGGCAGGAAGTTACAGAACACCTCTTCCAAAGTTAAGCTTCCCAAGTTAAGAGTTAAGCTTTTCCCACTCAAGTACCTACCAATTCCAACAAAACTCTTTATGTAAACATTTCTAAGGTGCATGGTGAGTTTTCAGTAGAGAGAGAGGAAGTCTGTCCTCAGCGTAGCCACCAACACATTTTTTGGGGTAGTCACCTGCAGAGAGGACAACCACGGTGCAGTTTCCATGTGCTTTCCAAGTTGCACGTGGGCCTCAGTTTCTGGGTTTCCTGCACCCAAAGCCACTGGGTCTTCCATCTCTGATTGGTTCGATTTTGTAGAACGAAATATAAATTAATTTGAGAGGGACTGGTTCTCTGACTACATGGATCAGGCACTTACCATGGCACAACAGCAGAATGTCCTCTTTTGAATCCTTACGTTCATTTGATGAGTCTGGAAAACAGATCTACTCCAGGGTGGAATGTCTGGTCGTTGACTGAGAGGGAAAGGATTAGCATAGGAGGGGCATGAGTTATGTTTTTACGCTAAAACTACCCCCAAAACACAGACATGTATTAGCAATGACTCTCTCTTTTTTTTTAATGGTAATAGAAAGGATACCTGTAAAATGTGGGGAGAGAGAGGGAGGAGCTGGAGGCAGAGAAGCAGGCAGCTGAGCAGTCACCTCCCAGCTGCTGCCCTGCGATGGGGCAGTCATCGAGGTGCAGACCTGGCGCTGCACGCAGAAAGCTCCAAGCTGGACTTTGCTCCAGTTTTGAATGCTGTTGGGTACCACCAGCTCACAAATGCTCTCCATACAGCCATCTTCTGCTCCTCATGATGTTCCATTGTGCTGGCCATGTGCAAGCAACACTCATTGGAAACATCAATGAACCCTCTCTCAGGCCAGGCAGCATGTTTGTACTAGAGAGCGTTCTTGATAGCCTGTTTTCTTTGAAATGCAAGATTTTACCCTGTAAAGGAACAAGATCAATTGTAGGAAGGGAAGTCCATTGTATATACAAGTAAGGAAACTTTTTTCTTTTTGTTCCCCAGAAAAATATTTGCTGCAAATACTTTCCCCTATTTCTTCATCTCTAGCGGCTGTTGTCTCATGACACTTGAGGTTTCAGAAACCTCCCAGTAGAATGAAAGTTGTAAAAGAAATTCTCTTTTATTGGATCTTCTTGTTGTAATGGGAAAATGTGTGGTTGCCAGCAGACAATTTCTTGGTGTCATCTATTCTAATCAAAACTTTCTATCATCGGGCTGCTTTCACAAGGAGTCTCATTTGGCTCTCTTTCCCCTCTTGGAGTAATGACAGCATCCTTTCATTCCCACATGACACCCAGAAGTCCCCTGCTATTGAGAGTCAGACAGCAGTGTGATGCCTGTGACTTTCACACAATCTGATAAGTATTCATAAGTCTCAGGTTGTTTCTGCTTAGCTGGCACGTATGAAAAGTGGCCACTTATAGTGGTGAACTGACAAAATGTCTTTGTAACTAGAATCTCACAATCAGTTTCTATGGGGGGAAAAATAGTCAATGTTCTTGTCAAATGGTTTAACATGATCTCTACTTCTGGGCATGCCTCGCAAAACAGAAGTCATGCGGTGAAGGGGAAGAGAGCACGTTTGATGTATGTATTATCTAGTCTTCTACCATGGTGTGAGAAACACTTTAGCCAGCTTGTCTGTTTACCCAGCTAAAAAGCAAATCAAGGTTACCCATAATTAGAGATGGTTGAAGAGGAGGGTGTTCAGATCTCAGTCTGGATTACAGGCAGTTCGTCTTTGAGGCTGAATGATCTTGTCTGGCTTCAAGGGCACTGAAACTGGAGATGTGCAATTCTCGGGAGTATTTTGGCCTCAAATGGCAGAAATGCACGGTGTGTTGTTTATAAGTTCCTCGTGAGGAGAAGAGAAATTTTTGACTCTGAGTTAGCCCCTGGTAGCTGATCCAGAGAATTTCACACTCCTGTCCTCTCTGTGAAGCCATTGTTTAATATTCATTTCTGTGATACGTGAACTCTGAGGAGGCAATGAAGTGCCCTTCATGAAAAGGAGCAGAGAGCTGTTGCACCAACCCTGATCTCTTACTACCTATGGGGAGATCCTGTGGAAAAAAAAAAACCCCAAACATGGCTTAATTGGAACTCTCTTTTCTGCCACTGACTCTCTTCATTCTCTGCTACTGGATGATTTATGTGGATCGTGGGAACATTTCTTCTCCTTTCTTGCCTCCCCAAAGAACTAGGATTTCATCAGTAAGGACAGCAGATATAAACATCCCTTTACTAGGTGAGTGCATCAGATCCCTTTACTAAATTTCCAAAAATCTAATGCTGGGATAATTAATTATGTTTGAGTTACCAGCATCACAATAATAGGATAGAAGATTTGTCATGAACATGCTGGTTGGGTCTCGAGAGTAAAGGAGAAGAGCATGAAGACTTCCTGCCCCAGCTATTTCAATGATTACTCTTTACATCTAAATACATGAGCATGGTCTTGGAATGCTAAAAGTGGGTTCTTTTCAGGTTTATAGATTAATCTAACAAAGAGGGGTTAACAGTCAAATAGATTTGACGGTATCTATCTAAATGCCTTTTTACATAATTTATACTTTGCTAGCTATAAAAAGATGCTTTGGAAATGATTCAGAAAGTCCTTCAGGAATAGTCCCAATCTCTGCAGCCTTATTAAATGCATACAGGCATGTCTCCCAGTGAGAATCTCAAGCTGTGAAAGTCATTAGAATAATAAATTAAACTTCTATGTATACAGGCATTTTAAACTTCAGGTGAAAATTCCTTATATGCCATGGTCTAATTTTCAACTCAGGGGCTAAAGAAACGAGACTTTGGAACTGATTGGTGATCTTCTGCAAAGTTTTACAGGCATAATGAGTCACTGGGCTGTTCCGGCTCCTGAAACACGTTGCAGAGCTTGAGATGTTAATGCTTTGAAAGGTTCTTTTCCTTTCTTGACTCCTAGCGCTGCAACAGCTAAAATCTAATTAAGGGGAATAGGCTATTTAATGGTGGAGACTACACAGATAATAACAAAATGCATGTTACTATTTTGGATTGTTTCCTGTCATCACTTTCTATTAATATTTTAGTCAATATTATATTGTAAAATGGACTGCTTGCATACATTGTGTAATCAGGATGACAGATGGAAATCATCAGGTTTTGCAACTGGAGAAACATCACTTAGAAGCATAACTCCAAGAATCCAAGAGTCAAGGAGCCAGTGGAAACAATTCTTTCATGGAAAATCTCTAAGGCTAGTACCTGCACGAATCTGCAGTTGACTCTGGATGAAAGGCTAACTTTGCCTTTTAGTATTGATTCTCCAAAAACATCTTGCTCATGTTAAATTGCTTTGTTTGATGAGTGTATTTGCTTAGATGTTCCAAGGTACTTATCAGCCAGTTTATGAAGTGGGAAGAACCAAAGGATATACTTCATGTTCTGTCAAAAATGGATGTTTCTAGAACCACTAGAATTAGCTCCTGGACCTGAAAAATTTTGTCTTTAGATATTGTGAATTATTGAATTCATTTCAGAATATTCACCAATGCATGTGGGGGAAGAGGGGGAGCACAACATGAGTGAGGGAAGACAAATACATGAGAGAAATGGTAGAAGAGGTGGACAGAGGTTTGTAGGAGGCTATAATCATTATCTTCCAGTGAAGAATTTGATATATACTTTAACTAACTGATGTGGAGTGCTCCCTCATACATCTCACTGAAGTTACTTTGACTTTACTAGAGAGAAAAAAGTATTTGTATTTAGAGGAAAGTTGCAATTTCTTCCATTTCCAAAATTTTGCTTTTGTCATAATGGGAGAATTCAATTCACAAAATTGATCACTGTGAGTTGAAGGACACTGCCTAAAAGCTAGGGAGTGGAAAAATTAGAATTTCATGTGTGATTGTGTGTTTTTTAAATGTCTGAAGGTTATGATTATGGAGGATGTTGGTTCTTCTGATTTAGAAATTTCTTTCTGTATTGATACCTTAGGCTATGATTACCACAGAAAACTATTTAGTCAGAAATAGTCTGGAAAATAAAAATTAAAGAAGGATAGAACTTTAACTGAAATCAAATGTGTCTTATTGGCTTCAGCCACAGCCAGAATGGTATCCTCACAATGTGAGTGTGGCCTCTCACTATGCTTGGGTTGAGGAACTTAATCAAGAACATTTTGATTCTCTCTAATAGAAATTGCAGGAACTGTTAGGAAAAAATCTATATGCAGAAGAGGTTTTTTTTTTTGTTGTTGTTGTGTAAAAAAAAAAACAAAAAACCAAAAACACACCAAACAAAAAAACCCACACAAAAAACAAACTTTCCAGATAGTAACATTGAATCCAACTCCTGCTCATGCTGCAGCAAAATACTCTGTGGCAACAGCTGCTGCTCAAACAGCTAAAAACACTGAAGCATCTATTTCAACACAAATAAAAATAGACCTAAAAATGCTTAGTCTGAACCTAATTCAGAAACTAATCCAAAACAAGTGTATTCTGGGAATTGATTGTATTCAACAACTGGTCATTTTTAGCATTTCACCAAGCTACAGCGTGAAAGAAATATCTACTATAAAAGTACTGAAGAACGTAGTCAGAGTGAAAGCCCGAGGTGAATGGAACCAATGGTAACAAGTAGTAGTGTTTCCATCTGTTTCAGTGGACTACGAACTCATTGTATGGTGACTATTCGCCCCGGTTCCTTTTGACCTGGGTGAGCAGTAGCAATAATGGCTTTATCCTGTATTTGTTTTCCCTGACATAGATCTCCCACAACATTCTCCTGGAGAAACTGG
>NW_010528619.1:38536-45941 GCF_000687285.1 Phaethon lepturus | reverse complement strand
TTTTTTCCTCTTTTCCCTCTTTTTTTCCCCCTCTTTTTCCTCTTTATTTTTTCCTCTTTTTCCTCTTTTTCCTCTTTTCATTTTCTTTTCAAACAGATTGTTTTTCTTGCAGTCTTTAGAGCAGCTACAGCCTCGAAATGTCCTTGCTGCTTCAAGACGTGTCGCTGGAGGACTCTCCTCTCACCAGGCTGCCTCGCTCCAGGGGGACCCTGGCCGCCCTCAGTATCCTCGTGTGCGTACCGCTCGTCTCAACCTCTCCTTCTGCTGAAGCATCTCGGACCTGAGCCGCTGCCAGGCAGGTGTGGAGGCTGCTCCCCACTTGCAGCTCCTTTCCCTGCTCCGCTTCCCTTCCCAGGGCTGCTCTGCTGACGTTGGCAGCAACGGGGAACCTGTTTGTTGCACTTTCTCATTGCATTTGCTCATCTGTAGCTTCGCCTCGTCTCGGCGTTGTCCAATTAATACTTTTAACAGCTGAGAGCAGGCAGAATGGGATTAATCATACCTGTCTCATAAGAACCTCCAAGCATAAATTTGCTGGTATCATTTGAATGATCTTAGTTCAGTGCAAAGTGTTATTCTTGCTCCTATATAAGTAGCGGTATGAAAGGAGAATGGGTGAAAGACTTTGAACTCTAAATCACTTTAAAAGACTGAAAAATAAAATCAGTTGGAGGATCTGGATCTCCCTTGTGGTTTGGCTTTCAAATCCAGAATTCTGAAGTCTGAGAGATGTCATAAATCAAAGCTATCCATCAGGTTACAGGCATCTCTGAATATCAAATAGTTTATTATTAAAAAAGAAAAAAGAACAGAAGAAAGCTGCCGATTAAATCCTGCAAGTGGTTAAAAATGGTCATTAAGAGCATTAGCAAATGTTTAACTTAGCTTAACTTAGATGGACATAATTTCGATTAGGCCATGATTTTTTTTTTTTCTTTCAACTACATTACTGAGCCAGCTATGAATAGCAATGTTTTAATTTTTAAAATAGGTTGACTCCCTTCTCAGTTTCAGCCTTCTCCTGTCATATTTTGAACTGCACTGTATGTACCAGGACAGAAATAAAAGCAGAAGGGTGAAGGTATATAATACAAATAGAATCTGACCGGGCCCTTCTCAAAACAACAATATTCTCACCAAATCCTTCCCCAGCATCAAAACAGCAGCAAACAGCAGCAAAACCAGCTTGCCACGCTCTGCGGCAGTGACAGGCTCGGCTGGCGGTCGTCGGCCGTCCTTCGGAGCCGGAGCTGCGCCTGGGTTTGCTTCGCCTGCAGTATCGGAGCCGATCGCGGTTGCATAAAGTACGTTTAGGAAAGGCAGTCGGGTCCAGTTGGCTCAGGGCAGAGCTTCTAAAAGGAGAAGTTTCTTGATAGTCACGTATTAAATTTTAAAAAGTTGTCATCAATGAAAGTCATGCGTGACGGTCCTCTCCTTGGTTTGATTAAAAACGGCTCATGATTTCAGGTTCTTTGGAATCGGTCGCTGAGAAATGGTGTTACCTTTTTTCCTATTTTATTTTTGCTGCCATCCCTTGCTTTCACTGTAATCTTTCCATGTTTTGTACCTATGTGTCCAGTCTCCCACCGCGGGGGTATTGGCTCAGTAGGAACCTCGCGGAGCCAAGCACTCTGGCTGCTGTCCCCAGCATTTACTCTCATTATTTTCTGACTTCAGCCTTTCATAACGTGTCAATCATTTTACTTGGCACGTGACAGGACATCTCAACGATATAGTTCATTCTACCAGGATGGTCGATACTGAAAACTCTTCTTTTAACTCAGGTTTAAGGTCCCCTTGGCGCAAGTAGCGCCAGTCAGCACAGGATACACGTTTGTTAGGCTGGGGGTAAATGCTAGGCAAAACTGCTCATTCAGCTGGATCTGCAGCCTTTGCTGCTGGGGAGGGTATTTATGCCCAACCACCGTGCAATGGATGTTCAAAACCTCTGAACAGAGGTGTCACTTCTATAGGCTCTGCTGCGCCTGGTTTCAGTAAGCTGCCCCATAGAGGAGGAGATGCTTCTCAGTAATCCGCCGCTGGAAGCGTGGTTCTCCCTCGTCCCACACGCCCCTGCACAGCGATTTCCGTGCGTTCCCTCACTTGCCAGGATGCAAAGTTTTAAAGTCTTTTGCAAGTATCACTGAAATATTTTTTCAGTTAGAAAATACAAATCCAAGGTGAACTCTGAGCTGCCCATCATATACTTTATTTAACAAGGCATGAACAGTAGTCGGAGTTGCTCTTGCAGCAGTGCCTTGACTGAACCGATGAATGTCTGTGATTTTAAAGTAGCGTTAATCTAAGGCAATGAGTTCTGAATAATGTTTATTAACTATATTTTAATGACTTGTCAGTTTTCTAAAACACATGCTGAAGTATTTTAGAAATCACTTAGTAAATGTAGTTTTAATTCTTTTCCCATATTCATGGGCTGCTACTTACTTTAAAAAAAAAAGAGATTAGAAGGTTCAGATTTAGAGCAGCAAATTGCTGTGCTAATCTGCAGGTATTTCTCTTCTTGATACGGCCAGTAATGTCTAATCTTAACGGTGCAGGCCCAATCATTGTGCTTTTTCATTAGAGCTGCAAAGAACTGCGTGCCAGGGA
This sequence comes from Phaethon lepturus, assembly GCF_000687285.1. Taxonomy (NCBI): domain Eukaryota; kingdom Metazoa; phylum Chordata; class Aves; order Phaethontiformes; family Phaethontidae; genus Phaethon; species Phaethon lepturus. The sequence continues at coordinate 43,331 of NW_010528619.1, read as the reverse complement.
CTTGAACTCTGGTGAGCAAGCTGCCCTGAGTTTGCAAGCTTTCATATGAAAATTACTGTGTGTATTAAAGAACAAGTCTAAAAAGAACATGTTAAGTTCATGCAAAAGTTGGAGAGTTCATAATATTGACTCTGGTGGGAACGTTGTGCCTTTGAACCTCTGGGCAGCGTGGTGGTTAGGGCTGGCCACAAACAAGAATTATGTGCCATGAAAAATTTTAAAGCCTTTTAATTTGTTTCCATTTCTCAGGAGAGAGAAACTAAGACCTTGGGAATTTTTTTGGTTTTGCCTACAAAACGTTACGTAGAAAGGCTATAGAGAACATCTTACCTGCTGGATACTGTCTTCAATGTGGGCAGTTCAGAGCCAGGATTTGAAGCTGGACCTTCATGCGACTACGGGTGAGTCTGGATTGACTTCCTCTCTCTTCCCTCCTGCTATCCAAAAGCCTCATCCCAGACTAAAAAAAAAAAAATTCTGCCAATGACATTTTTTGAGAAACGGATACTTCTTTGTGAAAGATTCAGTGCTATTATAATTTTTTTGATAAATGGAGTTTTGCTGAAGTTTTGTTTTTTTTTTTTCTGGGGGTTGCAATGGTCATATCTGATCTGAGACCTCAGTGTTATGATGTGCCTTTAAGCGACATACTGTCCTTCTTCTTGAAATGTGTAACTGAATGGTTTTGGTATAAAGCTCAGTAATAAGATCTCATCATGGACGTTTCTTTCCTTATGAGATGGGGCATTGCTCTTGAGCAAAAGGGCGTTATTTGGAAATCCTCACCTAGAAGTGAGGGGTACCTCCAGGGAGATATTTCCCTGGTGTTGCTGAGCATGGAAGTCTTGATAATTGTCTTTTTTCAGGTTTTCTTGTTACATGAGCTTTGCTTTCATATACTCCTGCATTATTTCCAGTATTTCAGTGTTTATGCAGCCAAGTGACCACGCAGTCTGCTCCCACCCTGCTCAGAGCTGACCCATCTCCCCTTGGAACAACCTTCTCTACCTTTGTCTCTATAGTCTCCTAATTTTCTTTTAATTTTTCATCTTGCTCATTTCAAGTATCCACTAGTTTTGATCCTTACCAAGGAACTTCTTTATCAGTTCTTTTGGCCCAAGATAAGGAGATTGAACTTAGCCTTTGAAATCAGTGGTTGTTTGACCACTGACTTTAGAGACAGTTAATCTCATGAGCACCAAAATAGTGAATACAGAACAGAAGCAGCCTTGATTTAATATTGTGCACCTAATAAGCCTAATACTCTGTTTTCTGTTTTTCTGCTTGGGCCTATGGCCCATTGTATAAAGCATTTAGGGTGTGGGGGGCACTGAAGGAAATCACCGTCCCCTTCCAGAGCAGGAAGGAAAACTCACGTTTCCTATTGCTTTTTATCTTCCTTCTATTCCTAGTGCTTACTTTTTTTTTTTTTCTCCCATGCCGCCGTTTCAATTTTTGCCCACTTTTAATTTCTCTATTAACTTTAATTAGGCTCATGAGCTTGATCACCAGGTGGGTTTTCCCCGAGCTTCCACAGCAATGCTTTCCACCAGCAGCAGACTTGCGAGGGAATTTTGTTAAGCTGCAGATAGGAGCCTCATGTTATCGGATACGGAGTGCTTCATTGCTAAGTGTTTTTTATATCCAGTGAATTTGCCAGGAAGCATTATATATTTAATTATTTTTAAGCAGGCAGGCTCAAAAGCCCCTGATTGCAGGGGTACCAGGGGGCAAATGAGAGAAGAAGGGGAATGATTCCTACCTCTGAAGCTAAGCAAATGCTTGTGTGTCTTGGGGAAGTAGCTCTGCGTCTTCCAACTGCCTTTTCTGAGCAAAATGCGGGGGGGGCGGGGGGGGGAGAAAAAAAAAAAATCCCTGGATTCACTTCTGGAGAATCTCAGCACTGTGAAGTTCACCGCTAGGGAGGAAGATCGGTGCACGCCTTTTGGACATTCTGTGCATGGTTTTCCTGGGCAGGTTTTTACAGCACAAGCTTTTCCTGTATCAAATGCTAAGCAGCATAAAATATAAGCTATCGGGGTGAATTACAGTTTTTGTAGCCTTCGTTTTGTGATCATTTGCATATTCAGAATCTGCCTTGGGTTTCTTGTTTTTATTCTTCTTTTAAAACAGCATTTACCTGAAGAAAGGCTTAGTTCTTGGTGCACAAAATAAGCATTTTCTCTGCAGTTGACTTTAATCCTACCAAAAGAATTAACACTTAGAGCAGAAAACCTTCTTTGGGTCCTACAGGGCATTAGAACATCTCAGGTACTGGCTGCTGGTTTAATAAAAGGATAGGATTTCCATTTACTTCAGGCAGGCTTAATGTATTGTTCTCGTAGTGAGACAGTCAGAATGAGTCAGGAGCCAAAGAATACACTTTATAGACACAAATAATCGTAAATTCAGAATGTCACCTTTAGGCAGAGGCATTTTTATTATTGTTAGTGGAGCTGCTGAGTAGGTTTGATGTTTTATTCTCTTGAGTACTAAATGTTCCAGAGTACCACAGCCCTATCTTTATCAGGCTCACAAGGAGGGAGCACAGCCAAACTTGCTTCCTATACTTCTCTGTGATTGATAGCAGATGGCATGCTTTAAAATAAACCTATCCATTAGCAGTCCTCAGTGTTTTTACTCAAGGCATTTACAACTGTCTCAACCAGAAAACACATTCGCTCCACCAGCTAGTTTCAGTCTGCAGCAGCTGTACAGGTGCAAATCTTTCATTAACTCTTAAACCGTGGTGAAATAAACGTCGCGCTGTGTTTTATTTTTAGCGGAGAGATTGTTCTTCAGAGGAGGAGTGGATTTTATTCTCCTTTTGCATGTGGCAGAGGTCTATGTTAATAAAATAAACTGATATTAAGATAGGGGTGGAGGGGTTGTGGGATTTTTTTTTTTTTTTTCTCCTTTTTTTCCTAGTGCCCTGTAAATTTTTAGGATGTTATGCAGTCATGAGATAAACGTGGCTGTAGGTGTATACTGTAAATCGTCAAATAGCAATACTGGAGGAATTGTAACTCGGGGCTGGGATTCCTGGGGGACGGCAGCCGCCTCCTTTCCCTGTGCCTGTAGCATCGCCCAGAGCGGCAGCGCTCGCGATAACCCCGCGGAGGAGAGGCTGCGCGTGTCCCCCCGCTTCTGCTTCACACAGTGGCTATTTCTCTCTCTGGTTTATTGGAGAGATGCAGAGACACATACACTCACATGCCCACGCACATATACATATTCAACCTGATTCTGAGCTCATTGCTGGCAGGATATTCCATAAATAAATTGCTACATTCTGTCCCTATATTCCATTTATTTTGCCTAGATTTCTACGCAATAGTCATAAAGGACGTTAAAATTTACCCGGCGGTCCTCCCAATACAATGAACTCCCAAGCACCTCCCCAAACGTTAGTACACTAGCAGCTAGAGCTTAAAATATTAGTAGCAAATCTTTATTATTAGCATTTAGCATTAATATTAGACACGATCTTAAAATATTAGAGCCAGATGAAACAGTATTAACAGGAGTATAGGAGTCATTAAGCAGAATAACCGTCACTGACTAAACGGATGCTGAAACTTTAACATGCAAACCAGCGTAGATGATAGGAACTTCGCAGAGACAAGAGGATCCTTTCATTTAAAAGGAGGTTGGAGGGACGAAGGATAGGGATTTGAAAGCTGGTAAATAAAACAACACAGTGGGAAAAGTTATATAGAATGTGCCACCTCGTTAGTGGTGATCACGTCCTATGTTATTTTTCTTAAGCTGAAAAGATAAAACAAGAAGACGGGCAATATTCTGTTGCAAATAAATGGAAATTGGGGCATTTTTTGTATAAATGCAAAGTCGCGGGAAAAAATACCGATGCGCTCTCAGCACTGTAAGTCCATGTAGAGTAAGGGAGGTGCTAAAATGATTTAGCATGTGGGACTGCAGCTCCCGTGCCCTTTTAATGACACAGTGAAGGAAGTTGAGGGCACTTGAGCTCGGCAGCGTGGAGGCGGGGGTTACTGCCAGCCTGGCAGCCGTCCTGCGGCGGGGCAGCTCCTGAGCAGGACCCGGCCCCGCGGCGGCAGCGGGGATGAGCCCCGACACAGCTCGTGTCAGCTCAGCCCCGATAGCACCTGGAGGATTTGGTGCTAAATGAAATGGGGGGGGAACAAGGCCAGCTGTAGACATAAGGAGTTTAAGAGCATCAGTACTTGCTTCTAGCTAATCTCCCTTGATGACTCCTGTAAGCAGGCGAGGCCGGTCGTTCCTCTTAATTATTCAAAGCCCCGCGCCGGTTTCGCGGCCGAGTGGTGTAAGAGGGTGTGCGGTGTCCCCGTTTCTCAGCCTGACTGGGCGAAAGGCCTGAGAGGGGGGTTCCCCCTGCCACCGCTGAGTGACACCCCGTTTGTCACGCGGGGAAGGGGAGCCCGGGGGAGGCTGTAGCCGACCCCGGAACGGGGCCAGCCCGGCACGGTGAAGCCTCCCCTGTTTCTGAGGGGTCTGCGGGGTTGAATGCCGGGAAGGCATCACTAGCGTCACGCTGCATCTTAGAACGGTGAGCGTGCTGACTTGTTTGGGGAGGGCCAGGGCTGCAGGAATACATTGCTGCGTGTAGGTTAATAATCCAAAAGATATGGGGTTACGTTCATTAGTGCCTCATCACAGGAGGAAACGGAAGGAAAGGCACGCACCCGAGGTCCGCAGCATGTCCGCTGTGTCCTCAGGCTGCCCAGAGGCCATAGGTTCAAGATGATGTATATTTTCCCTATTTAATGTCGACATTAAGACACAGACTAGAAAA
>NW_010528619.1:34927-38505 GCF_000687285.1 Phaethon lepturus | reverse complement strand
CGTGTAGGGTTTACATATGTATTTTTTCTGTTGTTTGCTGTCCCAAAGAGGCTGACAAAGCATTTTAATGCATCACACAATATGATGTAAATACTATCAGAAGAAATAGAAAAACATTCACAGAAAAATATCTACTCCAATAGGGTCTCTTGGATCTGCTCTAGAAACAACCTTTGATATAGCACTGGTATCTGGAACAGGTGCCTATCGATGCCCAGCCTATGTATCTGCCATTGTATTGCCTTTTAGTGTCATTATAAGAAATAGAATATATTTCATTATAGCTTTTGGAATTGTTGATGGATTTTTTTATGAGATGGGCTTCTTGTTTGGTGTCCCAGACTGCTTGCTCTCACACAGACAGGTCTTTTATCTTGAAGGAGGGAGTATAAAACATTTGTTAAAGATGGCTACTCTGCTGCTTTTGGTCCGCGGGCATAAGGGAAGATGTACCCAGTCTATTCCTGATGTGATTAGGAGCTTTCTGAAGAAGAAAACCATTGCGTAAAATAACCTCAACAATATGCAGAATCTGATGTGTTTGGTTGCCACTGACCTCAGTGTGGTTACTTCCTGGAGTGGAGGGGTACAGATGCTGAATATCTATGGACATTGGCACATACGTTCCTCCTGAAAGGCAGGGAAACATTTTCTTATTTAAGTGAGAGTCACATTCACTCTCAAAGTTAAGCATATTCTTAAGCACTATATGAGCTGGGGGCCAAAGAACATAGTTTATTATGACACCACAGGTTCCCGCAAAATTACATAGGACCTTTATAGTAGTAGTTTCATTTAGTAAAGGAAAAACAAACAAAAAAAATCCTTTTATCACCCCTCCAAACCCTTTATTTATTAATGATCTAGAAAGATGTGACGTTATCATTAAGAAACAAACAGATTTTGCCTGGACTAAGCAATAAGTCCCAGTCCCATCCCTGGGCTGGTAAGTGTTGGAGGGCAGCCAAGGGGAATGGGGAAGGGGAGAGTGGAGAGGGGCTACACGTAATCCCCAGTAGATTTGGCCTTTCTGTGAGTAAAATGGATTTCTGATGCTGGTCTCCATGCCATTCATAGCAGTGTTGCCAGTAATAAATTTGTTCTCGCACTGAACCCCCCCCGCCCTTGCCCCCTGCTTCCTTGCCAAAACTAAACTCAACTAAAATAAATCATATTTTAGGAAGCTAATTATACAGCCAAATAACAGAAAGGTATTGAAAAACTCTTGTATGCCTAACATTAAATGAATTTACATTGGCAGTAAGGAACACATATACTAAAAATAAATACAGTAACATGGCAAAACTGTAAACAATGAAATTTAAACAGAAATGTAACGCCAGGCATTCAGAATGGTATTCAGACTTATTACAGAGTGAACACTGTGCATCCATCGCACACAAGCTTTCATAGTTTAAATCTGTTCTGAATGAAGTTTGCTGGTTTATCATTTTATTGTAGTTCTTGCAAAAACTAAAATTCTCCCCTCAGCTGTGTTACAAAAGGTGTATATAAGTGCCTTTACTTGCATCAGTGGTGGACTATAAGTCCCACCACTCCTTGTGCTTTAAGGAAAGAATAGCTCAAGGCTGGGATGGGGTGTCAGCTGAAAAAGCAGGTACAACCTAAACAGAAGCAATCTGTTAAGAGAAGAGAGAAGCGGAGGGAAAAACAAAAAACCAACAACTTTTGGAGAAGATTTTAAAAGTTTCCTGATGGATCAGCATCCTTGAGATTAAACATTCCCATATGTAAGTTGACATTTTAAAATGTAAGTCTTATGAAAGATAAGAAGGAAATGGTGAGAAATGCAACCTTAAATATTTTGAAGCATGACTTCCTGTATTATGTGGTGGTTGGCAAAACTTTCAGGGGAAAGATGCACGCCTCAAAATCCACGCGGCGTGGTGCACGCATTTGCCTAAAAGTTTCCTCCTGTTGCTTACTAGTTTCGTGTTCAAAATCTTCCACACCTTCAGAGTAGGGTTGCAGTATCCCTTCAACGTTGCTTTTCATCTCGCAGACAGATGTTTTAGATCAATCGCTCAAAACGGATCAGTTTAGCAGTCAGAAAACACTGTCAGAAAAGATTTGTTGTAAGGAAGACAAAACCGTGAAATAAAATTGAACTTTTATCCCCATTTGGATGGGAACCGCACTTGGCTGGGAATCCCGAGGGGATGAACACAGTGGCCTATCGCGTGTTGAAAAAACAAACAGATGACAGTACTCTGCAGTAATCGAGCAAATGCCGCTTCCGAGAAATAGTGCCATCGTTATCGTTCGATGCTGCGGGACCTAAAAAAAGGATAATTGTCGCAGAAAGGAAGGTGGCCTTGTGACTGGGGTGAGGGAAGACGGGGCAAGCTGCTGCCAACGGCCTCGAGTCCCTGCCGGCTCCGGACAGCCCATGGCTGTCTTGCGGTAAAGGTGTGACACACACAAGCCTTAGCAGACCAGCTGGACTTTATTTTCTGGTGTTGTTCAGAATCAGGAACGATTAACACGCTAGCAGTGGTGGGTGTCAGTATTTCCTGGCTGCGAGAGCTCTTCTGATGGTGCGTCGTCTTCTTGTTGCTGAAAGCCCCGTGCAACGAGGCGGTGTCGCTCACGGCAAGAGCCTTGAGGCCAACGCCTCCAGCTGCTAAAACAGAGGTAGCTTTTCTAAGTGCCCAGGGGGACAACACAAACCTCCCAGCCCAACTCGGAGTCTTGCTGCCTCTCCACGGACATTTGACAGCAGAAATACCAAAACGGACTTTTTCCAGAAGGCTTTGTTTTGTTTTGCGTCCCGCGATGGCCTGTTCGTACGCTGAGCCGCAGCTCCGCTTGGCAGCTGCTTTCGGTCTAACCGGCTTGTGCTGCGGTACCTGTTTCGAAATGGCAAATGTTCCCACCAAGGACCGTGTCTCTGCACCACTTCCACTCCTTTGTCCCGCTCATCCGTGCTCGGGCACGCCGCGTGCTTTTCGCTTGCCTTGTACTTTGTTTTGGGAGGTTTTGCAGAGCGGTGCCTTTGCCTGCTCGCCTCCCTCCGTATCCTGCGTGCTGGATGAGCTTGCATTGTGTGGTGTTTTCCTCTTCATTTATTGCAAACAAATCTGGTTTCTGCCATTTGTTTACTCTTATACTCTGTCTTTATGCCTTGGTATGCATTTTTAATTAGATGCGCTTCAGTTCTTTCACTGCTTGTTAACACTTTCATATGGGAAGTACGGTCCCCACCAGCCCTGTGAGTGTTCTCTGTGCTTAGGAAGCTCAGACTTGTTCCTCCTGCCCAGGTATTGTCTGATACGGAGACTTGTTCCCTAGCTGGCCTGTCTGCTGGATCCCTACACTCTCACTATGGACTTCTAAGGTTGTTCCCCAACACAGCCAGGATAACCCAAGTGCACTTACTCTGCTTAAAAATACTCCGCATAGAGAGAAATAGTGTTTTGGCTATTTGTCTGGGCTGTTTCCGGACTTCAGCAGCTCCAGTTTGGATGCCTGACATCAAGCAGCCTTGGACAAAGCCCGCAGTGTGTGCAGATCAACCGCCCGCGTTGTGAAAAGTCCTTCCGCGCCGGAGAGCGGGT
>NW_010528619.1:29616-34896 GCF_000687285.1 Phaethon lepturus | reverse complement strand
CCGCGGAGCTAGCCGTGAACGCGTTGGCCATCCGTCCCGTGAACGGAGGATAGATGTGTCTGGGAGGGAATACCGGAGTCCTGAACACACGACAGCTTTCAGAAAAGGCATCTTTCCTGAGTGCCAGTATTGTTAAAGCATGAAATTACCCTGGTTTTTTAAATAGCGTGAGCCTATTTGCGCTTCCACTCTTTTCTGCTGCCTCTGCATCTGACTCTTGCCACGGGCAAAGGACTTCACCCTTTCTAGTCCCCTTCTATGCCATCAGCTTTCTGGAGATGATCTGGGAAGCAGGCTGGGAAAACTTGACCCCAGGCTACCCTTCCTTGCAGTTTGCCCACCCGGCTGCAGCACTTACTTGCCTCGTACTCACTCTGCTGTGTTGCCAGAATGTGTATGTTCTCCAGGATTTCTCACCCAGCGAGGCACCGCAAGGCTAAAACGTGACTAAAATGGCTCTTTCCATTTCAGTCTTCCCTGACTCCACTTTCTGGCTGGGGGTGAGGTTGCCAAAGGTCACTCTCTGCTTCAGCGTGCACAGGGATCAATATCTGCTGAAGTCAGTGCCTGGATTTGCTCCCTCTCCCTTGCCAGTGCTGTATTTCACAGTGAGGAGCCACGAAACGTTTCTCCTCCCTTCCAAGAAGAAAAGGAAGGAAAAAGGGAAAGGAAAGGGGAAAAAAAAAAAAAAAAAAAAAAGAGTCTTGTCTCCATCCTTACTCCCACCAGGAGGGCATTGTGTTTGGCCTCTGCTCGGCTTTTTGTTATAAATTTGCACGGTGTGATGTTTGCTTTGGCCGGGGCAGCGGCTGGCACGCCGGCTCCTTCGCCGGAGGACAGGTCAGGGCAGGGTCCTCGGGCAGCCAGCGGCACGTGGGCTGGCGATGCTCGCTCTCCGGGAGGCTTCGGGGGGTGAAGCGCTCTCCTCGAGGGTTTGTGGCGTTGGGGTGCCGAGGGCTGCTGTGTTTTGCACTTGAATGGTGTGATTTTGGGGCCGGAGCGTGCTGGTGGCAGGAGCGGAGAGCTCGGTGCTGAGCCTGCGAAAAAGCATCACCCCGCAGAGCAACTTCACGTTGGCAAGGAGATGAAGTGCACAGACTAATAGGTCTTTTCCACTTTAATTTCTACTCCAAAATGACTCTTTGTTACTGTTCTCAGACTCGGCGCCAACCGTCGCTTACGCCACACACCAGATCTTTCTTTCTTTTCTGCCCTTAGCTTCGCAGAGAAGCCTTTAAAGCAAACAAACACAAAACTGTGAGAAACCGAGGGAAGATATGGACTGGCCCACTCGTTAGTGCTGGAATGTGGAAACTATGAAGACATCTTTTTTTATTACCAATGCTGGAAAGCGCAGTCACTGAGTGGGCTGGAATACAATTTATACTACATGCAGTAGTTAAAAAAAAAACCTGCAAAAATGGGTGTAACCCTGGGCTGTGGTACAACTGGCCTTTCAGCCCCCACTTGAGATTCGCCCATCCCAGGGGGAAACTGCGGTTTAGAATAAGAGCGTGCATTTAATTTCACTCGGAGAACTTATTGGAGTTGGCACTTCAAGAAAGAATCTGAAGTATATTTTTTGTCATGATTAGTGGCCCCCTCACCACTACGTTTGATGATGTTGGAAGAGGAAAAGTTAAATTCTTATAAAATGATGATTTACAACCTGTGATTATCCAGGTAGGGTGTGCGGATCGCGCCAGCTTGGTCATGGGACTCCAATCTCATCCTAGTTCATCGCTGTGAGAAAATAAAACTAAAATGTAAAAAAGCTGAAAACACATCCTCTGATTGCTCAGGGAATTTTCTTAGTCATAAGTTATCTTTCCTAGTAGTTTCAGTTATTTTGTCTCCACTAAAACCCAAAGCAAAACACTGCCCTGACACTTTCCCCTTGATTTTGGATCTTCAGTGGCCAAATTTATTTTTGTCTCATGTCGTCTTTTCCCCTATGGTTATGCAAATCCTCAGAATAGGGGGCAAGGGGAAGAGCTAATTTTAAAGCAAGTAAATTCCAGTGGAAGGTTTCTTTAGTTGCTCTGAGCAGGACTATCCTGGGTGCTGCTGTAGAGATGTGGCTACCTCCAAATAGCACAGGGGTAGGTGCCAAGTGGGGAGGTTGAATATTTTCCTTGCAGACACATAACTTGCCCACAGGACTGAAGTCTCTTGCCTTAACGCTCTGCTAAGCTTCTCTGGAAGTACAAAGCTGTGTCTTAGGAAACACACGTTAGGGAAATGCATCTCCATACAATCAGCTGCTGAATATAAACCTCTCTGTGGAAAGGGTTTGGCGGTGGGCTCATGAGAAACATCTTGGAGAAAATATGGGGCATCAGCACTTCATCGCTTTTCCCAGCAAGCTTTTGCTGGTTTGGTTAGCACTTGCTGTATTTTGATACACGTTTTTTTCTTTTTCATTCTCCCTTTTTTCCTTGGCCCAGAAATTATTTTGAAACTGTAAATTCAATTTGCTTTCAAAATTACCTAGTTTCTTTCCCCTCCTCCACCTTTCCCCTAATGCAACAACTTTTCCTTAAACCTATGCTTAACTGTAGTGTACAGTAGTAGATACTCAATGGATTTCCAGGCTAAAAATCCAGCTGGAATAACACTGGGATCTTCTTTGGGAGCAAATATGAGTGTGCCGATGCGCATGTGTAGGTGCCAGACCTGTAGCTACAGACGGCTTTGTAAGTTTTACAAAAAAAAAACGGTTGAAGATAGTCAGAGTATATGGCACGTCTAACAGCTTCCTACCAGCACTGTGCTTTTATTCAGCCTGCTGGTGCTGGGTTAGTCAATGCAATTTGTGGTCAATGTCTGGAATCACATTCAGCTCCTCTTTGCTCTTCCTTTGAGTACCATTGCAATGCTCATTACTGCAACGAATTAACTGTAGTCAGTAATCTTCTGTGGGGCCTAAAGTTTCTGTATCCAGCAAAACACATAAGCTTCTCCTTGTATGATGTGTCAAGGGGCTGTAAGTGCATCTTTAAATGCTGCTTAAACTAGGAGGAGTTTAAATATCCATTTAGGCTTTTCTCTGTTTTGGGGATGGAGAGATGAGGATCTGAATATTTATGAAAATAAAGTAATTTAGGTGCAAGGTCCCAGGTTTGGAAAACTTGACCCATAAAATACTTGCAGTAAGGGTGCTTGTGCTCATATAAGGTAACAAAATTCACAAGTCATTTGGATTAATCTCCCAAGTTACTGCAGGGGCATGTTGTCTTCACATTCATGTAGCCTGATTAAGTTGGGTATGAATTTATGTCCCAGTCTTGCAACCTAATAAACCTATGCAGTTTAAAATGCCTGACAAGGGCTATAGGGTTTGGAGCATAAATTCTCTCCCCTTCCTTCATGAAACACCATACACACGCCTGACCCTCCTTGGAAAGAGCCGAGTACGTCCCATGTCAGTCTGCGAATGAACTACTCATCTCCATGCCAAAATAAGTAGAATAAATTGTTTCAAATATGCATTCGAACGCTCTCAACCTAGAAACTCTCTTTCAAACATCCAGTTCATTTGTGAATTCTCTGGAAGTAAAGTTTTTGTTCAAACTTTTGGACTCCTTGTGATCTGGCTAGAAATTAGAGCACATCAAGCCTCGTACGTAATCAGAAAATGCCGTGTGAAAACAAGGACTGCTGGGAGCAGCATCTTTGTTAAATTCCAGCTAGCCCGAACTCGTTCCATGCTGCTCGAGCACTGAGCTCACTGGTCTTATGACTATGTGTGCAGTCTGAATCGATTTCTAAGCCCAGCTAAGGGGAAGAGTTAAGACGAAAGAGTTAAGCCTGTTCCCCTCTTCTAGTTGGCAGAAAGTTTGCAGTTTAAAATTACATACTGACTCTGGTGTAGAGACACAAGAAATTATAGAGCAGACACTGTCCAGGACAACGTATAATTTAAAATGTACTAAAGAATGTATACCACATGGCAAAGTAAGTGAAGTGCTTCTTCAAATATAAGTGTTTTGCATAGAAAGGCTGTAATTATCCACTCCTAGGGAAATGTTTGCATTCATTCTAAGTCAATATTTACTATTCATCTCTTGTGTTCAACAAAACAAGGATTTAACATTTTTTTGTTTTAATGAGGTACTAAGACTACAATAATACTACAGTGTAATTGTCTTGATACAAAATATTGCTAAATTGTGTTGCTATTTTGAGAGTGAACAGTTTTTAAAAGGCGGGGTATCCCTATTCGTGAGACGTTAACTGCAGTAGCACACGATTCAAGCTCAGCCAAGCAGGGAGACTCACCAGTTTCGGAGAGACGTTAAGCCGTCTCTCTGTTAAGGCCCTTAACTAGGATCATTCGGGTGAGTCCTCCGTCTCCCTCTTGAAAGCATCAACCTCTTTATAATGATTCCTTTTCAGCTGGCATCTCAACAACCACCACCATGCAATTTCTTTTTCTGGTTTTAGGGTTGGGTTCCCCCCTCCCCGGCATCTTGCCGCTAGGCAGCAGGAGCCGAGAGCGGGCGGTAATTGGGCTACAACCGCCTCCACACGCGGCTTTGAACCTGTTGGTGCAAATGGAGGTGCCCGAACTTCACCCTCCTGAGGAAATCCGGAGGGTGTGGTGTTGCAGGGTGATACCGGAGCTCTGTCTTTTATCTTTTTCAAGGAACTAATCTACCTTTAAAAAGTTTGGTATATTACTTAGGGAGAACATAGCAAAGGAAATGGTCCTAAAACCCCATAGGGATCGGTCCTTCCTGCAGCAGGATCCCGGTGAAACGAGAGCATCTGAAAAAGATCAGAGTCTTTGGGAGGAACGGCACATTTAATCACAATCTGTGCCACTGCTACGCTGTGGTTAGGAGGATGTCCTGGCACCAAGCATCCTTCTGTTTGCATTTACCTGGCAAGTCTTAAGAGGTATTTCTCAAACTTCTCTAACTTCAAAAAAAAAAAAAACGCAACCCAACAAGCATACATTTTTGGCACTGGTGTGGCTCCATGTGAATCAAATCAGATAACTGGAAACACTTTAGTTGGAAAATCCTTTAAAATCCCTTTTTTTAATCTCTAATTTTTTATTCTTACATGTTGCCCGCCATATTGGGGCCCTGGCCCACCCTTTCCAACGTTAAATGCTTCCACTTCCACCGCTAAAATTCACGGTACAAACACAGGCTTTTGAGTGAATTTCAATCTTGTACTCAAGCAGATAGTCCTGTATATTTTTCCTATGAGTCTGAAGTCATTCTTGCTCTCCGAGAAAATCATGCACATAAATAGGGTGACTAGCCCTGA
>NW_010528619.1:332-29585 GCF_000687285.1 Phaethon lepturus | reverse complement strand
CTTTCCCTAGCAAACGTTATTGTAACTGGTGTTTTAATTCTCCAGATATCAATCTCGGTGTACTGGGTAACAAAAGGCCGTATAGTGCCTAATCATTCAGCAATGATCCAGGAAAAAAGCAGAAGGTTAAAAGCAAGTTCCTAAAGTCTGTAAAATCAATGGGACACTAGAAAGGGAACTGAAGTGTACCAGAAGGGACCTCTTGAGGGTCATTAAAAAAAGCAGAAACTGATTATGAACAGTGCTTTTACCCAAAGAACTGGAGGGGGCCAGCAAAACCATTCTGCTGCATTCCAGTTAAATGTCTAATAGTGGAGACATTTTCTACACAGCCCATAAAGGATAATGAGGACAGCTTTGATAGCTTTCAAGAAAGTTGTTCTCGTCAGCGTTCAGAAAAACATGATCTGAGTGTGCGCTCTCAGAGCGTACAGCCTATGGTGATCGTACATAGAGAGTGAAAGGGAAGATGGTAACCCAGTACAGTGCATTTCACCCCTGTAATATGTCCTATCTATTACGTACGTCAAAAATTGCATCAACCTATCGATACGATGCAAACAGTAGTGGCGATGAAGCTTGGTGTGATGCCTACCAGTTTGGTGTCTCACCTTGCCGCGACGTGGGATATGTGGAGAGGTGGGGCAATGTTGGGTGATGTTGTGCACCTTAGGCTAGATTCATGTACCTCTCACTCCAGAAGAAATGAGAAATAAGGTTTTGACCTAAAGCTTATTGAAGTCTATCGCCATCATCAAAGATTGGGTTAGAACCTAAGAGCCTTCTGCTCGGTTTCTGTGTTGAGAAGCAACCCACCGAAAGCCTGAAACATGGCAGTGGGAATTTTGGCATATTTGTTCTCCTATCTCTGACCCTGATCCTGTGTGATTTTTGGTGAGTCATGGTTTTGCTGTGATTCACTTTCCCAAGGAGTAAAATTAGTACAATCAAACTTGCATATTTTACTGGGGTACTCTGAAGTGATTTGTAAACAAAGTTTCAGATGCTAGTGGGATGGTGTTGTAGAAGTTCAGGGTGTTATTTGTCACCTTAAGAAGTAAGGAGTTGGTTCTGTTTTGCTTTTGGACTATAGAGCAGTTCTGTTGGGGAAAAACATCAGAAACCTTTCTAGTAAAAAGTAACTTTGAGTGCTTTGTACTTCAGAGGAAACAAACCTTTTCTGTAGAAAGAGACATTCACACGGATGAACTGAATGTGAGTCAGTACCAGTGGTAAAGCCAAATTGTGAAACTTTTGTGTCATTGCTCTGTGATTCCAGCTATCTTCAATTAAGAGAAAAAATCACAGGAAATTCAGGTGGAAGGAATGCATGGAAATTGAAGTCAAAGAAAATTATTCGTTGTGGCCTTGGCAAAGTGAGTTTTCTATGCTGAAGTAGCTTTTAAGCAATTAGCATCTGCTGTGTGCAATTACCGGGTGACACGCAGCCCCAGTTGGAGGCCTCCAACAGCCAGAGGCCATCTGGATTTTGGTCTTTATCGAGGGTACACTCTGTTCTGGCTTTCACCTGGCCTGTGAGACAGCCTTCCCTCTGCCCCACCTTGCGCGGTCAACCTTGAGTCATTGGTGGGGAAAACACTGAGACAATTCCTCCGAGTTTGTCAGGTCCAAAGCTTTTCTGAAGTCACCAGAAAGAGTGTTACTGAAGACATTGACCTCTGAATTGATGCATTGCCCCTAGTTTTCCAAAATGAGGTAAGTTACTTGGATAAAATCCACTTCTGAGCCATAATTAGCTTGATATGCGCCAGTCTCTATTGGGACATATGGCTTAGGAGCCTTAACATCTGAAATTACACACAGAAAATCAGCTCTTTAAAAGGAGAGTTTTGTCAAAAGGCATTCATATTTTTTAAAAAAATGCAATTCAGTCTTCTTTGGAAGTGATAAGAGGTATGAGACCCAACCACAGAGACTAATTCTCTGAAGTAACCTAGTTTTTAAAGTGAAACTGTAGTTGTTTAGTTTGTGAGATTCAAAGAATAAAAATCAAAACCAACTGACAGTTTCTGACTACTCTGTATCTAAAAATGGGCCAACCTCATTTAGTCTATTTAAAAATTGTGTATCCATACTGCTTGTGTGCCAAGTTCAGCATGATGGAACTGAAAATGGTTGAGGTATAAACCCTTGGAAAACAGGGTTTATAATGGAAACAGTAATTGACTCTTAACGACCGCATCAAAAATACAATACTATAATACAAAGCCTAGCTCTTGGGATCACAGCTCTGCTTCTAACCTCAGGCTGGCAGACAAACACCTCACCACAAAGCTAACTAATGTTTATAGATTTGTTTTTTTTGTTGTAGGTTTCTTTTTCTTGCAAAAGCAACATGGCAAGTGAAGAAAATTTATAGGAGCAAAGCAAAGTTGGCCAACAGTTCAAAAGTTCTCTCTTCTAAGTTTTTGATATTTTTCTCAATCACTGATTCTCTCTCAACTCATAAGGCTAAGAGGAGATGCTATACTTCTTCTCTGGATGAATGCTCTATTTTGGCCGATAGTTTCATTCATGAAGCTTGAATCATAACCAAATCTCCATTTCAGCTTTACAAATAGTTTGACTGTTTCTCCAAAGGTCAGAAATTAGGTTATCCTGAACAGAGAAGATAAAGACGACCAATATCTTTACAGTTGTTGACTTTCCTTTCTCTGCATGTCTGTAACAGAGGAGAGGCAAAGCGGTTCTGGGAATGGAGGAAAGCAAATTTTCCATTAAACTCATTAAAGATCCTTACCAAAACCTTTGCCTAGTCTGAGCTGGGGTGCTACTTTTGCTGCCAGTTATGGTTGTCATGACATCTTCTCATTTTAGGTTATACAGAAAGTACCATTCTTATCTGAAATTCTCATTAAAGGTTGTGAAAAAGGGAAAATCAAGTTCATTGGGGGAGGACTACCACTCAGCCATGGTCGATAGACCCATGCATGGACATGTGAAATGAAATGGAATACTATGAGATCTGCATGCATTTAAAAAAAAAAAATTCTGCTGACGTGATTGAGCTTGTGGTAATTTAAAAATTCTTGTTTCTCTGTGCATCAGCAGTTTATCAGGTTCATATTTTCATAGGTAACGAAGAAAAGCAGAGGACACAGCAGGAGCATTTTCTGTCCATAAATGTTTCTAGTTCAGCTTTCAAATCTTTAGTTCAGATTAAAAAAATGAATTGTAATTGCTTAGCTTGTCTTTGGGTATTGAAGATGATAGATAGCCATAAGCTTAGATCTCGGCAAAGCTGCACCTTCACGTTTGCCAGCATCGCTTGCTGCGCTCAGCCCACAGCAATAACTGTAATAGTGGTTGCAACTGTACCGGCTGAGCAGCTCAAAGCTCTGTTGATGATCACTATTAGCACGTATATGCATATTTAAAGCTGACAAAATAGGTCGCGTATATTGCAACAGTATAATTTACCTATTCTTAGGCAAGTTTCCCAGTGACGGTCCCATGGGTATTTTTTTTCCCTTACCTTTAACCATTGAACATCTTTCATTGCAAACTCTCCTGCTGATGTTCGTGTAAAGAGGATCTGGGACCCAGCACAGAGCTTTGTTATTAAAGCTCTTTCTCCTGGAGCAGAGAAAATTTACCTTTACTGGCATCCATGACTTTACTCAAATACAACTCTATTTGAAAATGATTGGGAAATTGCCAGTGCAAATACCAAATAAAGACTCCAAGAATTGGCCCTTTATGATGACTGATTTATGATTTATGCTTTAAACTATATAAACTATGCATTTCTATAGGGATTTTTAAAAACAAGCCAGGAAAAAGCAACAATAGCTTAGTAAAAAATGTATACAGTTGTGGAATGCTACTACAGTCTTTGGCAAAGGATCAAATAATGATAAGGCTCGACTCTATAGGGATATTAACATTTTTAAAGCAATCAATGTGAAATAAATCTGAAAATGTATGTTTAAATTATAAAAAAAATACAGAATGAATATGCATTTTGTAGCTAACTGCTCCCTGTTGTTTTGGGCACTTGTCCTGATTTAGTATGATTTTTGAGGAGGAAAACCCTGATGGGAGCACAAGCTACATTTCATGTCCTATTTTAGGTGGTTTGCAGTCATGGATTTCCCTGTTTTTCTTATCATTTTTCTTTGATTTGCTTTTTTAAGGGTATTATCCAACTCAGCTTGGCACAGTTCAAGTGCACAACTGCAACCTTTTCCATGACCCAAAAGTCAGTGCCACTCTGTGGGTTGGCAGTTTGCAAATAAAACATATCCTTAATGAAGTGTGGAAGCTCCTGTTCCTTTCCTTCCTCAGGAGACGTGCCTTAATCTCTGGCTCAGAGCCTTGTCAAATGCGGCAGTAAAGAACTGGCAAGCTCAGTGCTGCTAATGGATTGAAATCTCCACCAGGTTGTTCATTTCTTGAGGGTTTTTTTTTTTTCTTCTGCTTTTTTTTTTTTTTTTTTTCCTAAATACTGCAGCAACTAAAGCATTGCTCTAGTCCTTAGCCTTCTATGACGATTGGTTAGGGACTTCAGTGACAGCTCTACAGTACACGTAAGAGAAATTTAAATTATGCCACTAAAATGTACCAAGGATTTGGTTGCTTATGTAGGTCAATTATTAAGGGAAAAAATAACATTAAATCCAGGGGCTGTTCTGTGTATTTAAAATTATTACCGAAGATATAAAATTGTGGTATTTATGCTTATAACTTGGAGCAGGTTCTTTAAGTCATAGGCGTTTTGTCTCTTCTGTAGTAGAAGCTGAAAGTGTTTGGATTTTTCTTTTTTGCCAGAAGGTAACCATTAGCTAGTGACTCACATTTGAATAGCTCAAAAATACTAAAATGCAGTACTGGTAATTATGGTAGTCTCTTGGTTTTATTCAGGATATGTTTGACTAATATTGGGATAAGGGTGGCTTTCACTAGTTCTGGCATAATCTGAGAAAACTGCATTTTTTTCAAAATTTGGATTTTTTTTTTTTTTCTTGTCACACGGGTATGCGAAGTAATCTCAGGTTACCTTTCCTAACAGCACTGGTTTTTACGCAGCTCACGAAAATCACTTAACAGAATCCACCTCTTTAAAAAGTTGTTTTGAGAGGGGTCCAGACTGGACCCAGTCAGGGTGCGGAAAACTACGTACATTTGCAGCGTGGTTTGCAACAACCTGTATTGCAACCTGTTGTTGCCCAGAGCTTGCAAAATTTACGTGAGAAAAACAACAAAAAAATAAATAAAAAAAAGGAAGACAAGAAGAAAGCAATTACTCAATCACTCATGCTGGGGGCAGGAATTTGTAGTGTTCGTCACCGTCAGTAACTCCGTGACATCCTGGGAGGAGGAAGAACCGTGGGCTGATAGGTAGAAACCACGGTTCGGGGCTAAAACAATATCAAATACTGTATGTGAGCTAGCAGTGCGTGTTCTGCGGCATCGTGCTGGAGAGCGGCTGGTACGACTGGGCTCGTGTGAAGCGCAGGGGCTCCCTGAGAGAAAGTAGGTTACCCTCCGTTCTGCTGGTGGACGGAGGGGGGTGAAAAGGGACGTTTTCCTGCTGCTGCCTTTTTAGAGGCTCTAGCACGTTGGTGGGGAGAACTTGGTGCCGTTTCTTTACCGAGCAGATGGGAAGTCGGGTTCCTCCAGCAATGCTTTTGGCAGATCAAAATGGTTGCATGCTGCATCTAAGCTGATGTTCTCCATCAGTTCCTGTGTGTCTATGGGAACTACTGAAATGCTGGAATAACTATTCTTCTTGAAATATTTCCTTCAGCAAGGAATTGATATGACCTGTGATGACCTCACGTCTCGTTATTTTTGCCCCTTAAAGGATTTCTTTAAGGAAAAGTGTGTGAATGGAGTCCATCCATGCACCATTGCACATAGATGGTCTAGAACCTCTGCAGCATCTCAGCAGCTGCCAGTGCTGCAGGTTACTTAAAAATATCGTTGAGTTGCCTGCGGAAAGAAGTGGTTTGCAGTCTGCAAAGACAACAGTTAGACTTAGGAGGGGAAATATGTTATAATATAGGAATTGGCTAGGATGTGAACTGTTACGTCAGTTAGTGATTTTCTTGAGGGGGGAAAAAAAAGGAAAAAAGTAATGTTTGGCTATCTTTTCTTACAAGACTGAATTTTATATTAAACAATTTTGTGTCTAGAATGACTTGAAAAAAGAGTGAAAGGACACCAGAGTCCTAGAGAGGAAAAGGAGGAGGAGCTCGGAGGCTGCAAGAGGGGCTGAAGCTCAGAGACAGGAATGGTGGGAGCTGTCTGGAGTGGGAAGGCATGGGAAGAGGAATGAGCGGAGAGATTAAAACTTAACTTGTTCAAGTTTTGCAAGGATGGGCTAAAGAAATTAAATCTAACATGAACTGAGAGGAAAGGACTTAAGGAGCTGCTGGAATTTCTCTGTATAGCTTTGCTGCTGGATTTTAAATCACACGAAAGTCGTGTCACAATGACTCCGTGACATCCTGGGAGGAAAAAAAACTATGGGCTGATGGGTAGAAAATACAGTTTGGACTTCAAAGTGCAGTCTGTGGACCACGTACCTGTGAAGGGTGTCATCACGTAGTTTTTCTCTTCTGCCTGCAGAGACCTTGATGAGTGGTAAAGACCCAAAGTGACTAAGACACATATTAATGTAAGGCCTCCAGTTGTAAATCAATATTTGAAATAAATGGTTTTAGCTGTTCATTATGGAAACTTCATTCTGAGAATAATTATAAGTCTAAAAGTGAAAGTGAGATTTAAGTCCTGCGTTGATCTGCAGAGATTTGGCAAGCGGCGTACATACTTAATCAGCCACACTGTAGCTTCTGTGCTTAAGATGGAGCTTGCAGCTTGTTTGTTCTGAAAAATACAGTATATTCATTCATCATGTTTATTCAGATTAGGGCATCTGAGGAGTAATGACAACCTTATTCTGCAAAATTATCTTTAGTTTAAAGAATGTACCTGCCAATATGAAAATCAGTAAATCTGCTGGTGGCATGTTTAAAAAGAGTTCAGCAGCCCAGTTTTAGCCCGTGTAAAACACCAGAGTTTGCAGCACACGCTCCCACAGCTACCTTGTCCACCAAAAAACCCCAGCATTTGTAACTTTACATTTCTTCTTTATCACGATGAACTTCTTTTAAGTTTATGTCACTAAATGTGAACTGTCATTGACGGCACTGGAAATTTGGGCTGTATCAGAGCTAGGCTAGGAATCGCTGTGCTCATTGCTGCTAAGCTATTTTAGAAGTTTCTTTTTTTCTTCAGGAAAAACAAAGGGGTTTTTTTTTATCACTGCTTTTGCAGAGCAATACATTTGCTTGATGACTTAGAGCTACATACACCTATCTTCCTTACTGAATTTCCTCACCTTTTATTAAGGTACTTTACCTTTTATAAAGTATGGTTACTGATTGAGTAACACATACACTAGCTGTAGCAATAATTATTGGTTTTCTTTGTTCTTATATAGGTCCCATTGCCAGTTTCTCCTGCACTACCTCCTCCTCCTCCAAACTAAAAAGATAGAAATAACAGTAACAGTCTTGCTCTTTCTCTCCCTTCCAAGTAGGTAGGAGAAAAATGCTTGAGTAGATTATAGGGTCTGTATATGTGTGTAAAGAATTTATTGTGGGAAATCTATATTAGAGCCAAAACAATTAATGGTAATTAATGTTCCCACGTTTAACAACAAAAGAATTAGTAGCAAGCAGCCACTTACCATAAAGTGTTTCTTTGACACTTCTTCCTAAAAATAAAAATTCTGAGCATGTCGCATAGGTTTTGAGAAAGAAAAAAAAAGAAAGATTAGGTAAAGAGAACATCTCGCTGTAATTTAAACCATTATTTGTCTGACAGCTTTTTATCTCCTGTCTGGAAGAAATAAACATATTAAATTTTTTATTGAAATAGTTAGGCTTTGTGAGAGTATTTTTTCCCAGTGCAATAATAAATATTTATTTCTGCCAGAAACAGAGAAGTTCATCTATGAGGCTTTTACTGATGCTTAGCCAAAGGTATGAGTCTCTTAACTTAGTAAATACAGCTCTTACACACTTGCTTTCTCTTCTTCAGTCCAAATTTTGATGTGCAAGTAGCATTCCCATGGAGACCAGGTCATCCACTAGTGTATGGATCGTCTGCCTTCCTGCCCTCCGAGGCACTGGCACCTCTAATTATCGTTTATGGAGGATGAAGCGCACTATATCAATTAAAGAATAGCTCCAAAATACAGAGTTAAACCACAGCCACAGTAAATTTCCCAATAAATAACAAAGGCTTACAGCAAGATCTTCAAACATACGGGCTGGACACTGGATGTGGCCAGAGAAGGAGTTTAACGTGACCTAGCGAGCTCTTGCAAAATCCTCCTTCTGTTGCTTCTGCTATGCCTATCCCCTGTTGTGTTCAATTGGCATTGCTTTAAATATCACCTCCTACCCGTCGGCGCAGCGGGGCAGCGTGTCTGGATGAAATGGTAGGAGACTGGTGTTAGGCACTCAGATCAGAAAGGGGATTGCATCCATTTGGGAAAAAGCTCTTGGCCAAAATGCCCAGTACGGAGTGAAATTCCATCCTTTTGAAGAAAAAAAAAAAAATTGCATAAAAGAAAAATACTGTCAGATGTCCATGTACTATTAACACAGAATAATTTATATTGAATTCTGCTCTTTCTGTTTTGGTAGATCTGTATGTGCTCTGCCTATGATCTGGATGTGGCTGGGGTTTCTGTGTCTCTGCTTCTGGCAAATGTGGTCAGTATTTAACCCAGACTGTATTTTTGTGCTTACCATCTGCTTAATCTGAATGTCAGATCCACAACTGGCCCGCTAGTTATTTCTATTCAGCTATTTTGAACTCGGCTTGGTGCAGCAGATAGGAAAGGATGTACTGGTTATGCTGAAATGTCAGCTCAGCTGAGTCTCCTTCCAAAAGCTAAAACCAAATCTTTCTTTGTGAAAATAAGAAAAGGGGATGATTCCCCTACATTTTTATGTCATTGTCTTTTCCAACCTTGTGCTTCCTTGGCTTTGTTGCATTTAGAAAAAAATAGAAATATAATAGTGAAGGGTGAGCTTGTAAGAGCTATCAATCTGGTTGGAATACCAAGCCAATGGGCATACCTCACTAAAACGCTACTAAGTAATTTTCAGTAAAATTCTATGTTTTCAGGTGTGGAAAACCTTCAATATGTGACTTAGCCTGAAATGTTGAACTAAAGTGAGCTGTTAGATCTCAGTCCTGACCATACCACCTTTCCAGCCTTTCTTACACAGCCAGGCTGCTCAGATGCCTGTTTGAATGTGTCTGGAGCGTCTAATAAAAAAATAATTAGAAATGTTTTTAATGACTCACTGCAACTTAGAAATCTGGACATAACAAAAGGATATTGGGAAAATTGTTTACAGTTATTTCTTGTAAGAGAAATTACTTAACACTCATAGTTGTTTGTATACTTCACGGGTCTGATTCAGTCTAACAGTTTTATGTCGCAAACAAATGTCAACACCTCTGACAAGTGGATTAGACAAGCAAGTGGGCTGGAGAAGACCTCTGCTTCCAGTCTTCTGATGTACCTCAAGGACCTGCATCTGGTGCTGTAACTGCTGCAGAATGGGAGGGAGATCTCAGAAAAGGTATTTGTTGGTGTCCATAACTTAGATTGTATTGGAGGGCAAATGGGACAGTCAGGTCTTGAAATCATGGGGGTTTTCCCATCTCTTGGGGGTTCTGTTGTCGTTGCAATATGGGTACAATCCAGCAGACATCAGAAGTGTTGTGTGGCTCCAGAATTTTCTCTGGATCAAAAAATGACCATTTTATGTTGTTAGGGCTTGGGGGAAAGGCGGAGGAAGGAGGGTTTACTTTGGCGTGATCTGCCTCAAGCCGCAGCACGTTTGCAAAGTGTGGGCCCTGAGGAAGGAGGCTGAGGTTGAGAAGTGCTGTGGTAGGATTAGAAAGAGTTTTTCATTGGTCTCGTTGGATCGCATGCCTGAAAAGGGCACCCTTTGAAAGTGCACCTTTGAAAGAGGTGTCGCGTGTGGTCCCTCTCGCTGAAAGGTAGCTCTGCCTGCCAGACCAGTAGCGGGAGAGCTTAGGTGGAGATCTCTCCCTGAAGCACGTGGACACCCTTCAGGGAGGTTTTTTGTTTCCTCACCCTCGTGTAATACTTCCGCTCAGGAACGGTCAAGTCAAGTGAAATATGCAGTATAGGTTAAGGAACCTGTATTACAGAGTCTGCATGCTACCGAAAAGCAGTTATCCAAACCCTATCAGCCAGAGATTAAAACGTTAAGGCATGGATGATTGTAAACCATTTATTGTCTATGAATTCACAGTCCTCTCGGATGTCCCCAGGTGCCTGATTTTGCGTATGCTGAAGGGGAGGTAAAATCAAATGTAGACAGGCAGCTCCCTCCTGAATACATATCCACGGAGGCTCAGGAACACTTGTTATGCTAGCAAGGGTGTGGAATAAATTACGCTCAAGAAATTTGCTCTAGATCCACCTATTTTGGACAACGGGCTTTGTGTGCAATGTTAAAGCCCCTCCTTGGGGAGCGGCCGTCACCGTGGTGCGGACAGGTGGGTCTGGAGATGCACGGTCTTGCGGAGTGGCAGAGGACCAGCAGATCAATATTTAATGCAAAGGCTGCTGCAGCCCCTCACATGCATAATTTATCCCTGCTTTTGGGTACAGATGGACCTGAATCAAGCCGTACATCCAGACGACAGGGATATTAGAAGCAGGTCCGAGCGTTTCAGATTGTCCTTAGCTTCAAATTGGGGACATTTCAAAAGCCAATATTCAACCGTTTCCCTCCATCCTCCTTTGCACAACACAGAAAGAAACACTTCGGGGAGGTCTTTGAAATTTGTGTCAAATTATACTGAATTTCTCTCACCGAGGGCTCATAACACTGTTTGTATTTCAGAACAGAATTAGGGCCCTAGAAAGAGTTGAGGATTTCTGAGTTTAATTAAGTGCACTAACCAACATATGAGCAAGGTCAGTCTCATAAAAAAGAACTTTATTGTACAAATTGACAAAAAATAAAAGCCCTTTGAGATTAAATAAAAAAAATAATCTGAAAAACACATTACGGTGTGTAACCTAGCCACCATGGCTCATTTCAGTGACTGAATATCTCTGCCTGAGAATTTTTTTCCCCTGACAAACGATTAAATACCAGTGATACGATAGCACGCAATACTAGCATAACAAGGTATGAGCAAGAGGGATTTGCTTTTGACTAGTTAAGAAATAAGCTTACTAATTCACAAATTTATTACGAGATTAGCCTCTAATACCTGATAATCACCTTCGTCAAGGAAAATTTCTTCTCTTCAAAAGGCAAATGAAATTTATAGATGGGTCTTGAGCCAGACTCGTGGGCGGTAGACAACATTCATGAGAGGTCCAGCCTTTCCCTTTGAGCAAGAGAAGAGATAGCATTTAAACAGGCTGGGTACAGCGTGCGGTGCAGCATAACCCAGTGGAACAGAAACAAGACAGGCATGGCAAAATCTCAGATGCCTTAAGATTATTAATCTCTTTGCAGAAAACAAATTTGATCTCTGTCAGACTGTCCATTAATTTTGATAGAGATACTTTTAAGATCTTACGTTTGTATTTTAGTGGGTCTGTTACAGCTAAATACACAAGTGAAAACATATTCTTATATACAGACAAGTATTCCCATTTCAAAGGTGATGTTGTCATATAGATATAAGAACATCAGTATTTGCTAGAGTCTTGTTATTATCTACTTTGCAATAGGCCATCTGGACTTCAACTAAGAAAGGGCTCCCAATGTGTTAGGCTCATGCAAACATCTGGTGAAAAAAAGGTCTTTCCGCCCAAGGACTTTGAGCTTGAACTAATAAAAAAGGCAAAGTGTGGGAGAAGAAAAAAGAAGGACAGAGGGGAAAGAAAAAAAAGAAAACTTTCTACAGTCCCACAACCTTTTACTAACAGATGGAA
The DNA here is from genome assembly GCF_000687285.1 of Phaethon lepturus. Classification (NCBI taxonomy): domain Eukaryota; kingdom Metazoa; phylum Chordata; class Aves; order Phaethontiformes; family Phaethontidae; genus Phaethon; species Phaethon lepturus. Next base: position 17,605 of record NW_010528619.1, on the reverse strand, counting down.
GTCTGTCTCCTGACTCCCAGCCTAGTCTCATTGCCAACATAGGATATTGCATAATTATTGAGCACAAATATATGTCCAAGTCACTCATGCAACGTTATTGTGAACAGGTACGAGAGTGGCATGAGCCCTGTCATATGCCAGAAATTGCTGTAAAGACAAATACTGGTATAAGCATTTGCTGCATTGCTGTTATCAAGCTTTCAGGTTCAAAAGCTACAGGCAGATGACAAGATTTTATGCATGGGTGTAGAATTTGGTACAAAAGTCTCCTCTTGGGGTACCCGGCAGTGATGTCAGCTTGCTTGTTCTTACATTTCTCCGTAGAAATTGGGTGAAACAAGGATTTGAGAATCAGCACTTGTGGAAATGAGGACCACATTGTACCACGAGATGCAGAATTACTGAAACTTCATTTCCTATGGATTTGCATCCTTTATTTAGTTACTCCCCGCTCCAGGTACTAATATCTTCACCTTCTTGCACTACCTCCAGTCACCCCCCACCACAGCCTCGAAGATCATGCCTCAGTTTCCCCTGAGCTGCTGCTTGCACAAGAGACTAAGAGCTCTACAGACCCACGCACGCGTCTCTTGGGCACGGCCAAGCCAGCAGAAATGGTACAGCAGAGCCTCAAGTTGCAGCTTTTCCTGCAGCACAGGCACTCCTTTCGATCCTCTACCTGTCTCCAGCTGCCAATGTTTGCGGAACTTACAGGAATTTAATTATCTTTAGGGCTTCTACCTCTCTGCTGAATTGGATTGAAATAAGCCAATGAATTTGCAAATGGTTAAGGAAGAAAAGGTCTGGCAGGCAGTGCCAACACGTAAGCTTCATTTCTTCAGGAGAGTTGTCCAAAAAATTGAACTCAGAAAAGTGTGGGATTTTGAAAAGTAGAAAAACATATGAACTGTAACAAAGATTGTCTGGTTATGGAGAGAGAGAATAAATAATGGGATTAAGCCGAGAGGCAAGCAACGGTCAGAGGTCAGTCCCTCCTTGGATGACAGGGGGAAAGAGATTAGAAGTTTTCATGATTGTGAATATAGCCTTCCCAAAATGAAATAGTAGTTTGGAAGTCCAAACTATAGACAAAAGCTTGTTTATTCAATTTATTAAGAGATCTGAGGCTTAGGGTTCTCATTCGGTCACTTCCTGTGGCTTTTTACACACTAGAGCAGGACACGCAAGCGGGAGAGAAAGCCTGCCCCAGGACCTTCGGCTGTGCGGCACCCAGTGCTGAAGGTCTTTGTGGGGCTGGGACCAGGCTGAGTTCCTCCCGGAGAAGTCACAGGCAGACAGCTCTGTAGAAAACCACACGCTTCACTATGCTGTAGAAGGCAGAGAAGCAAACAGTTTCTCTTCTCTTTTAAGTGGCAATTTCAAGGCTAAATGTGAATGTTCTTGCACAAAGATATAGGCAAGAGGCCTTTGGAAATAATTCAGCAAAGTTATAGAGCTTCCTGAACTTGAGCCAGGCAAAAATACTAGGACCTGAACCAAAAGGAAATATTTTATAGCTTGAATGCCTTTTACCAATCAGTTTTTCTCTTTGGAAAAGCTTTTTTCCTCTTGTAGCTTAGACGAAAAGATTAAAGTATGATAACGATGTAGTGGAACAGTCATGTTTGGCCAGGTGATAACTAAGCAATTTAGATATCCTGGTATTGGCTTTCAAGCAAACGTGGGTCTGTACATGTGCGTTATACCTACAGTGATGCATGTAAGTACATCCTCTTTCTCTCTTTTTGCGCTCTCTGTGTGTGTATTCGCGATGGCAGCGAGACGCTAAACGAATTAGAGGCCCTATTCTTCACAGGCACGCAGGGACGGCTGGATTCAAAGACAGTCAAGGTGAGAGCTGATTTCTCAGCATACTCCATTTAAAACTCCTTAGCAGATACTATTAGATGTATCTCAGTTTAAATCTTTATGTTTCCCGTGCCGGGTGCCTTCAGCCCTCCTCCTGTGCATGAGCAGGATTGATGGGGGGGCTGACGCCCTCACCTCCCACTCCCAGGCTGAGAGCTACAGCTCCACAACAGTTTTCTTCCAGCCCACAGGTTGTAACAAGTAGTCAGTCACCCCAGCCCTCTCTGCGATTGTACCTGCATTATTTATTAGCCAACGGACGTAACTCTGTCCCTTTTTTCAACCCAGCTTTAGTGACTGTATATTCAGGGTCGATTCCCTCGCCTCCCTGCGAGTCGCGTAGGGTGAGGAGAGGCAGGGATTTTCCACGCCTGCTCACCCACTGGCTCGCAGTACACTTCCACTCCAGGATTTCAGGGGCTTGCATAAACCTAGGTGATGCTTAGGCATTTGTGTGTAAAAGTATATAAGTATTCCTTGCAGAGGGGCAGAGGCAATTGCAGAGTGATGCGGTGCATCGCAGCGGATGGGCTGCGTTGTGCAGGGGGTATCGTCACAGAACTGCTAGTGCAAAATCAGTGCCTGTCATGTGACAGTATTAACGTCTAAAAACAGCTAGAAGAGGAGCACAGCACGTAAAACTGCAAGGCACGCTTGCAAGCCCCGTGCTTACAAAACGGGCCATATACTTTGACGGTGGAGCTAATTTTCTTTTTAATGCTTCTGATAGTTATTAGAATAATATAGAACAATTAGCTGATCTAATTTAGATTTTCATTTCATCTTTTCAAAGCTATCCTATTACAAATGGTCAAGGAACCTTGCCCTGAAAAAATGGTGATAATATCCTGACAACCTGGGACTGGTGTTGGAGGAATGATTTTGCCTGAAAGGGTCTCAGGAAGTTACAAAACTCCTTTACATGGCCTGTTGGATCTGTGTACGATTTCCAGCATTACACAAAATAAATACCAGGAGACTGGTGTGGTTTATACAAGAGTTTATAGAGAAAAAAATCCACCCACCAGCTCCCTTGCTGAGGATTACAACCAGGTCTCTGCTGCCAAGTTCTCTGTTTAGGTAAAGCATGAGAAAATCTGCCATTTTTTTTGAGTCACAAAAGGGGTGCTACGGGGGGGCAGTGAGAAGCTGACAGCTCTCGCTGCTTAAAAGGCAGCTGTTCCTTCTCAGGTACTATTATTAATAAACCCTAAGGTAATGTTTGCTCTGAAATACGTCTAATTGAAATAATTTACCCTAACCCTTAGAGAATTATGAAACTGTTTTCATCATGTTCACACACAGCAAAATAATTATGAGATGCCATATGGAAAAGACATCATGTGGTATATGTATTTCTGAATGTATACTTTTTGAAATGGTTCCCACAGATAAATCATATAGCTAATTTACAAAGAGGAGGTGGATAGTAGTTCTTAAGTATGCAGTTTAAGTTTAAAATGGTTTCAGGCTGGGTAAATTTACAGTGGTGATGACATGCAGTAATTGCACTGATCACAGGACGTATATCACAGAAGACGTCGATAACGCCATTAAGTCGCGCTGCACAAAATGGAGCAGGGAAATTCTGCTGGGGACTCTCCGCTATTGCAATGTGCCACCCCTCAAAGCCTCTGCAGGACCTGTGTGGTCCTGAGATCAATTTGCAGCGCTGGAGATGCTCCCCATCATTAGGGAGTCTCTGAGACGTTTCAGGTTTGCATCTGGAAAGCTCTGAGCTGACCCAAGAGCAAAGGGAATACTCTCCCCTCACGGATTTATTTTGAGCAAAGCCCATGAGAGAAAATGTCTTATGTTGCTGTTCCCCACTGTCCGCCTCCTGAAGGTTTTTCAAACGGTTTTTATTCCTAACCTCATTGGTAGTCACCAGCATTATCATGTATATGTATGATATATCTATACATTTTTATGTATGCAGGTTTCATTGCATACGGTAGCAGGAGAATTCTGTAGGGCAATTCTTGGTCTTTTTCCAGGAATAATTGTGGTAGATGATGAGACATCTGAGGTTCTCTTCCTGATAGTTAAGAAGTTTTGAAGGTGCTTTTTGAATAAGGAACTCTTATTAACATTTCTAGAAATCTGGCTGGAGATCAGGCTTTCTTGTCAGACTTCTGGTGGTTCTTGTTTCCAGATGGATGGAAGAAAAATAAGAGAATAGCTTATTGCACCCTTTCTGTTTCATGTCCGATTTAAAACCAGCAAGTGAAGACGACAGAAAAACCTCGTCCTGTCCAGGCTCTTCCCTTTATTCCCAAGGTGTCTTCAAAAAAATCTCTAACCTGAGCCGTTCAGGTTAGCCTGTACTTTGTCTGAATTAGCTCACCGGTCACTTTTGCAATTATTTCTATGATGATTGATGAAATATTTGAAAGATCTGAGGTACACACACTGATTCACCCGCAGCCCTCTATTTTGCAAGAACCGTAGACACGCAGTGCAGCTGCATTGCTTACCCCCCAGTAATGGCATCGTTACCCTGCATTACCACTCTAGGTAGCGTATTTGTCAACAGCCAGTATCCAGTGAGTAAAAGGGAAATATTTACCCAACTTCAGTGCTGTGGCATTACCCCAGTAGTGCCATTTTCAGGAAGATCACCCTGTACTCCTGAGATCCGTGCTATAGAAACCCAAAAAGCGTTGGCCTTTCTGTGCGTGTAACGCCAGTCCTCAAATAAACCGCCTTTTAGAGACAGTAATTGCAGTTTTTAGAGGAAAAGTAAAAATAAAAATAATAAAAAAAAAAAAGAAAAGGCAAAACACGATATTGCCCGCGAATATCTAAAGGTGGGAGTTTTCAAATACCCTCGTTGTGTGCGGAGCGCTAGGGACATCCATATTTGATGACTCCCTAATCTTCCCAGGAGTAACTATGTATGCTAATATTTACTCACTCTGTCTGTACAGATACAGTATCTGAATGCTGCTGATGCATTAACGTGCAAGTATTTGAGCTTTTCTGCCATGTATCGTCCCTAGGAACTGCCTGCACTGGGGAGGCCACCTTGAGTCTTCCTCCTCTCTGTCACTCCTGTTTTTGGATGAGAAATGCGGTGATCTTTCTCTGTTTCTAATGTTGCACAGATGAAAAGACATGTTCCCCTTTTAGCAACTTCCAGTCATTTGTTTTTATGCTCACTGAAGGTGTATTGCATTTTGTGCTATTAAAGTGCCCTAAACCAAAAGTCACATTTTTTTTCCCTGTGAGTTACAGTAGATTATTATTTCACTACAGTATCCGAAAGCATGAAATAGAGATTTATGATACCCTCGTGTTTTCCACTTCAGTTCATGTAATGTAGGGAAGGTAAAGTGTCTCTGGCTGCAGAGTATCCCTTTTTCTTTTCTCTCTTTAGAGCAGTGTGTGCTGTGTGATTAGAGGATAGTGAGAAGGTCACTGACCAAACTTTATCTTCCACACAGTTTCCCACAGCATGTATTCCTCCTAGGGAACATTTTCTCAGCTCAGGTTATTTCCAGAAATGTTCTCAAACCATAAGAACAGTCCTTGCAGTAAAACATTTCATTCCCACTTTTTATCCTTTATCTAGCAGCGCAGTGTTGACAGCATTTATGTTTCTTCTATTGACTGGGCCAAGAACAACAGGATTAATGAGGTTGTCTCTTCATGAGTGCATTATATTTTTTCCTCTGACCTTTCAAACATGGGAATCTTCTGTTCGCAATATTTCTTAAGGAAGGAAAGCCCCTTCTCGACGGAGCTCGTTTTGACAGGGGCCGTCTGGGTGGGAGCCCGGGTTCCCGCGCACCTCCGGGCGCCCCGTGCAAGGGAGCGCGGCGTGCGGCTCTCCTCCGCGCCTCTCGCCGACGCACGGGCTGGGAAAAAGCAAAGGAGGGAATAGCTTTGTGTCCTTGTTGTTTAAAGACATGGCTGAGGGACTCGGAGTGGACTTTCTCAAGCTTTGAAATTCTGATTATAAATCTTGCGTGGCTGCCTACAGACTATGGTACTGCTCGGGAGATGGGTAGATGCTGCTCTGCCATTTACTACTTCCTTCCCTCTCCTCCCCCCCCCCCAAAAAAAAAAAGATTGCATGTGTTTAGGCTGGACAAGCAGGGGAAGGAGGAGCTGTTGGACTTGCAGCCTTCTGCAGAACACTTTTGTGCTTTATCTTTCCTATTCCTGATTATTTTTGACACTGGGTAACTGGAACGCAATCAAGATAGGATCACTTCTAAGTGCAGCAGGACAGGGAACGTGAAGAATTTTCCCAAGGATGGGAGCACAAATATCTTTAAACACAACAAACAACTTTGCACATATGACATCTTTTAGCCAGCCTCCTCAAAATACATCAATTAGATAAGCTAAACATAATTAAATTTTTGCATAAGATCGTTGAGGGTGACTTATTCCCATTTTTCATCTGGGGATATGGAGGGACAGAGACCTGGAAAAATTCCTACTAGTCCAAAAGCTATATCTACATAGGCAGGTCTCCGAGATATTTATTTTCCCTCCAAGTTATTTATTTCCCCTCTTGGTGGGGAAAGAAGCACCGTAAATTTGTGTACTGACATCTTACATCTTACGGGGCACTAAACCCCTTTATGAAGGAGAAGATACTCTAGTGTCGGCCTTTTGACCTGCTCTTTCCAGCGCATGGTAAATGGTGGAGAGATCTGCCTGATATTTTGGGGCAGGGAGAAGTAGAAGAGGTGATACAACATATGTACATAGAGGCGTATATAAATATATATATAGCCCCAAACATAATTTTTAAATACCTATAAAAAGTGGAAACGGGAAGGCTGGCAACACTTGCAGAATGTGTTTTCCATAGGTGTGTGGTTCAGCTGCACATAAGAAATTCCTTTGCCGCGTAGGAAAAACAGCTCTTACCTGCTGACTTTAGGGGAAAATACAGCATCCAGGGGACTGTCTTGCCGAGCTCTCCAGCGCTGGCTTTGCTTCGCGTCCGCGGCGCAGAGGGCCAGGACGCTGGGCTGAGCTCCGGGCAGCGGTCCAGGAGGGCCAGAGCTCAAGCACCGCGATCAGGCTCCAAGCAAGCTCGGGCTCTCTGTGTGAGGACTCAAGTCGTTCTGGGACTTCGAGAGTGAGCTGAACTAGACGTGCAGACATAGCCAAATTCGTCCATGTCAGCTCTAGGAAGAGAACAGAAACACGTATTCCTGGCTTCTTGCTTTAACGGTTTAAATAATCCCATGTATTAGCTCTGGAAACAGGACAGGCTGCTTTTACGGTGCTTTAAGCTGAAAAAATTATCAGAGAAGCTAATACATTTCTGAGCAACTCTTCAGAGTAATATTTCATGAGATTCTGAAATATTTTCTCCTGAAAATAGTCATACTTATAAAGAAAAGAAGAGAATTCAACTCTGTACTGTCCTCAGGCGCTGGGAACGGTTACTACTTGCAAGTACCAGGAGGCAGTTTCTAAGCGTTAAGCTATTACATGTCTTAAATTTGGGTTTCCTGGGTTTCAGAGCTTTGGGTTTTGTTGCTTGAGCTCTTATTTCTTCCCTTTAGGTTTTCATTCGCTTAATGAGTCCGTATCTGTATTTGTCCACATTTAGGGCAGTTAAATATAACTATGATGGAGAAACTCTTGGATTCCATTTTTGTCTTATAATACTGTATGCAGAGGTCTCCTTCTGCTGAGTTTTACTGTTGTTTACCTAGAGTAACTTGCGGAAAGCTAAAGAAGCCACGGTTTGCTTTCTGTTCCTTTAAGCAATTGAGCTCCCTGTCATACACTAGTAAGATATTCTCATAAAGCCCCAACTGAAAGTAATTTTTGAGTTGTAACATTCAAGACTTTAAGATTTTAAAATCCTGACACTTCAGGATTAAAAAACCCCCCACATATCTATCAGTGAATGGTGAATACGTTTTTACGTAGTTTGCCTTATTTGCATTTGTTGGTAATTAATTAAAAAACATGAGTTTAATTAAATTTGGAGTTAGGGGATTCATTAAAATAAAAACAAAAAGCATTTCAGTTAAACATGTAAACTAACGTATTCAGTTGAGTTAGCTGGTGCAGCTTAAGGATTTGTAGAGAGATGCCGGCAGTAGTAAAACTTTAGGGACTGTGCAACTGCACGCGGTTAGAGAAGAGCTACTGAACAAGGACAGCGGGTGTACGTCTTTGTCAGCAAATAAATTTCACTTGAATTGAAATTATAACATTTGCCCTCAGTTTCCTTCTGGTCTGAGACTGTGGTTAAGAAACAATGAAATCCATACAAGTCCAAAGGAAAGGATTACAGCCTAACGGAAGGTAAGGTTTGTAAAATAAGGGACAAGTTTGAGGAAAAAAAAAAGATTAAAAAGCTTAGAGGGAAGAGATATCACTTGTGTAAAACTTGGGACTAAATTATACTTACCTGCTTATACTACCATGAAAAGTTCCCTTTTACGTCTCCTTCAGTCACAACTCCCTGTCTTTAACATTATTATTATTTCTCTTCTGTTGAAAACAGTGGAAGGGATTTTTTTAAGAAAAGACGTGCTATTAGGGTGTTGAAAGTAATAATAGAAAAAAAAAATCCAAACTGATAATTAAGTCTGATATTTATTAAACATTTTCCCACAGCTTGCTCTCTTTGATTCTGCCCTTTTGACAGGACTGGGCTTGTCCCAGCAGCAGAAGAAAACCAACAGCAGACATTTTGAAGTTTTTGTAGCCTGTGTCATGAAAATGGTCACTGAGATATTTCTATATGTGCCGTGGAATAGAAGTGAAGCCTTTCCACCTTCTCAGACTGAAGGGGCTTAGTGAAGATCTCCCAAAGCAGCGCTCACTCTTACGCAGGTCGGGCTCGTTGCCTACATGCACCAACGTGTGCTGCTGTGCGCCAGCCGCGGCAGCGTGGACGAGGCACAGGAGGTAACACCACGGCCCCTTCTGTACGGTGCTGTGCTCCTGGGGTTGGAGAGCTGCTGAAAAATGAAACCTCTCAACAGAACCTTCTGACTTTGGCCGAACTGCCTCAAAATTAAGATTTTTCTACTTTATGCTTCTCCCAAAGTATTTAATTTGCGGAGAAAACAATTCTAATAGTGAAATATAATACTCACTAAAAAATTCCTAGTTGTATTCATCAGACTCAGTTTCTTATGAAATTAGAACATCCCAGTAATGGATATGTAAAGCATACAGGAATGCTATATTAAATTTGCCTAGAGGTATATTTTGAGGGTGGCTTGGCACCCATGCGCAAGATGTTGATGAACAACCGGGTATGTGCAAAAGACCAGATTTAAAATGAAAATAAATTTTAAAAAAACCCCAATCTATGTTGCATCTTTGAGATGAGAAACTATCTGTGGGTACCCATTTCCTGCACCGCCGCTCGGGGGATCCCACGTTAACAAGACACCTGCGCCAGCGGCAGTGCCGGGGAAGGTGGCCCTCGCACGGGGAGCAGATGCTCCACAGCTGAAGCCTTTCAAAGGAGACACCTTCAGAGCCCCCGGCCTTATGGGATAACTGAATCGTGCATAAATAGTCTTTAAAGGGAGCATTGTCTGCTTTAAAAAAAAAAAAAAAAGAGAGGAAAACGAAGTGGGGTTTTGTGTGTGGGTAAAGTAAATACGGTTAGAAATACATGACTTACTAAGAGCTTTTTGAGGACCCCACACTCACAAAATCTTTTAGGTCATGTGTTTGCTTTCTGAAACATTTGGTAAGTAATAAGTGCCAAGGGACTATATGCACTCCATCTGGAATTAGCAGATTCGTCTTTGTTCAATTGTTCCTAAATTTGGAACCAGCCAACTCGCTTAAAAGTATTTTGATTTTCTTTTAAATAAATACGGGAAATAAACATAGCCCAGGACCTTCAGAGATGTACGTTATTAGTCTTCTCCCTGCCTCCACGAGCCATGCAAGCCTTAAAGGAGCATTTGCCAATTTTGATGTTTTCTATTGGTTTATGGTAACAATTTGTTTTGAGTGGCCCATCATTTTTGTTTCCTTTTTATAAATAGTATCAAAGAAATCAGAGATGGAAAAAGAACTATTAGGTCATTGAATCCACTCCACTGCCAATGCAGTCTTGTTCCCTACAGTGTATTTTTTCCATTTCTTTGTCCAGGTTAAACTTGGAATTAAGACCTGTAGGTCTGATGAGAGGTACAAAAGCAAGTGGAGATTTTATTCTTTTCTTCTTTCCTTACTAGACAAATATCTCATTTTCATCTCCACCTTCCCTATGTAAAGAAATGGCATGTCAAAAGATCAAGTAGATGCTTTCTCTTCGCAGGTGTTAATAGATTACTACCTCGCTCCTGTAAAAATTTAATGTTTGCTTGGGGAAAGAAAAAAGGAAGAGAAAAGCAACACTTCTCTTATCTTCCCTGATGTCCTGTAACACCAAAGAGTAAGAGTCGGAGACCAAAACACCTGCTTGTCCAGCAGGCTTATAAAAAAGGGCTGTGTTTCCTTTAAGACCTTTAAAAACTTTTTTAGAGAAAGCTTCTTTTAAAACAAACACAAAACTTCACAAATGCATTTGAGCACATGCTTTAAGGAATTGAAAAAGCACCCTGGAATCGCCCAAACTTGCACCAAACCAGGGATACGGAATTCAGCTAGAGGCCTATTTGACACGGAAAGTGTTTTCAATGAAAAGCTTGCGAACCAAAGCGCAGAAAGGTTGTCCAATGGCATTACACTTGGCATATGAAGAATTATTAAGAGGTGCAGATCTGTAGATGTGGGATCGCAGCCTAAGATATCCAGCCTGTGTATGTTGGTCTGCTTCCACGGATTCGCATGGGACGGTGCCTATTTACAATAGCTGGGGATGGATGATCCCTCTCTCCACCGACTGCAGAGAAAGCTTAGGGAGACTCGCTTTCCTAAGCCAGCGCTGGCCTTCGTGAACTGTGTCTTACCATGCATTACAGAGCAGGATCAAGGTCTTTATCTAGTTCACGGTTGCTCAGAATTTTGTTTCATCCAACATTTGTTCAAAATATAAGCAAACATTTTATTTCTGCTCAGTTTTCCTAAGAGTGGAAGTAGTGCGGCACAAGCAGATACATATTTTTTGCGTGGCTACAAGGCCTTTCTGTTTGGTCTAGATACACATCTGTAACTATTTTACCAACTCAGGTATTCATATATACTGTAAGTCAAAGGAGCTTAAGTTTTCACTTCTTGCATTGAGCTGCAATCATTCTGTTCTGCGGCTTGCTTCCTATGCATTGAGTTTCACCAGCCTAAGGGCTTCTCTGAATCATTATTCTGCTCTTTCCTAGCAAGAAGGAATCTATAGTCAAAGATTAGCAGGGGCAAGGCACAACCTAATCATAATCTCTTCTACCTCTTTTCCTATTCCAGTCCATCCCTATTCTGAGGATCAAACGTGTATTTTCTCTGTGTGCTTGAAGAAGGTACATTAGCGATGATTAAGTGTCAGCATCATTCAGCTGGATCTGTTGAAGACACCAATGCTTGGGCTTGGCCCATGACAGTGCTGATTCGTCCTTTTTAAAGGTAAGTCTGTGAGTATGAGTTCAGGAATTGCATCAAAGCTTCATGGAGTCTAAGTTGTGTGCGTTCACCTTAGGTGAGCACCCTTTAATTCTTAAAGCAAATGAGCTCTCGGCTTTAAGGAATATAGTACCCTGGACTGCTGGCTGTAATCAATATATGTAATGATATGTACAATACATATGTATGTTTATGCCGGGAAATATTTAGCAGAATCTTGTGATTTGAAAACATAGTAATTTATTTTCTTCAGTACCTGCAACCTGAGTAAATATATCTACTAAGAAAAGTGTCGGTAATTGTGATAATTTTCTGAAAATATGTCCTCTTCGAGGATTTTTTGATGGCAAGAAAAGAAGAAATATTCACTCTTGTTCCCAATGAGATTAATTAAAACCTTGCCATTAACATCTATGGGAGGATAGAACCCCAAATAGCTGTATAAATGAGAGACCAGTGGTTTCTTTTTGTTTCTGGTTATTATTTATAAATTCTGAACAAGCAACTTTATTATGAGACTAAACTTATTATTTGCAACTTGTAAATCTTTTTGACAATGCATATGTTCATACTTTGCATTTTATAGTCTCCTTTTAGGAGACTACAGGAATTTCCGTCATTTGTTCATAAAAATTACTGATAGGTGGGCAAAGCCTCAGTAAAAGATGATAAACACAGACAGCAAACAGAAATATTGGATGGTAGATGAAGCAAATCTAAAGTTTAAAACAAAGGAAAAGGTTATCAAAGTTTCACTCTCATGAACTGCGGTTTCTTTCAACGGGCGTGAAGGCAAGCCATTTTGGCAGGTCAGGTTATTGCATTGTGCTATAGTTAGAACTACTGACTGGTTCCGTGCTGTTGTTTGTCGAGATGACTAAGTTGTCATTTTTAATTAGCTTTATGCTCTTCTCAAAGGCTAATTACTTTACTTTTTATCAAGATTACTTGATTGGTAATGACAAGGGTGCCATGGTTACGTATTTTTAGAGAATTCCCCAACCTGCACAATTATATGATTTTCTGTTCCCCCTGGATTCTTTGTGCAGTAAAGCCTTCAGTAAAAATAATGGTTAAGAAAAATACTTACTTACTTCTCATATTGACAGAAGAAAGTATCTCTTAATTTTGGGGTTTTTTTTTGACAGGAAGGCCATTGCTAATGTATTTAGTCAGTGTAAAAAAACATTACACGTAGTTTACCTCCCTGTCAGCGACACTGGTGCCACTCTACTACCTTGGCTGAAGCTACCTCAGGCAAACTGAGTCTGAGACCTTTCTTCTCCCTTGGTCATCACGGAAACCTGGCCTGACGCAACTGCATATTTACTTCAAACTACACAATCAGACGCTGACTTTCCTTTTCCTTTCCCTCCCTGTTTACCAGGGTTTGGCTGGAGAGCCCTCGAGGCATGAGAGGTGCAGTCACAGGCGAAACCTCCCGTTCCTTTAGCCACCTGTAGGTTACTACAACCTGTTCTCGTTTGAAACGGCAGCAGCTCAAAAGGTGACGCTTCTGTGGAGGCTCCCTCGAGGGGGGAGGCAGCGACAGGAGGCATAAATACTCCTCTGACATATTTTAGAAATACTGTTATACCCAGAGAATTGCTACTTTACTCCTGTTCTGCAACGCATAAATACACGTCAGCTGTGTGGTAAACCAAATTCTCTCAGGAGTTTGTCCTGAAAGAGGAAAAGACACAATGATTTAGAGTCTACATCTGCAGCTCTTGCAGCTGCTTCGGTCCCTGCTGCTGGAGGAGAATTCCCTGCATCAACAGCCTCTTGATGCAGGGGCTCAGGGCAGTTCCCGAAGCAAAAGCCCAAGGGAACGTAGCACTGCCCCGAGCCCGCTGGGAGGGCGGGGAGGGGACGGCCACCACGCAGCTTGAAGGAAAGTGGTCGCTCCCGCTGTCAGATGCCCCATCTTGCATCACCTCTACTGCCGCGTTGCAAGTGGAGGAGGACTCCCTGATGACTGTGACTTTTGTCGCATGCTTCAAAATCTATGGAGAGCAAGATTAGACTAGGCAGCTTCCTAAACCAAGGGGAAGGCCAGCGTGGTACGGCGCTGGCGTGGCGCACCGGGCTCGCAGGAGGAGCTGCTAAGGGTGTGCTTGGCCGGGAAGGCCTTCTGGAATGTCTTCTGCCGTAGGAAACACGTGTGGGACATCTCTGTAACAAGGCAACTGAAGATGTGAGGATGTTCTGGAGCAAAGGCTTACACAACCCCTGTGTTTTGACGTCGTTATTCTTGGCGATAGACAGGGAATATAGCAGCTCCAGCTACTGCAGCAGTGCAGTGTGATTCCTTGCAGTCTACGTGTAAAAAACACCTTCTTAGAAAGCATCTCGTCTCCTTAATGAGCTAGTAACACATCTATGACTTCAGTAATTAAAATAAGGTTTTATTGTATTTTACTTACGTTAGCACCGAAGAGCAAGAAGAGAGACAAGGTAGGCTGGCAGCTACTGGGACGGCAGAAAACAGGCGCGCAGCTCCCCGCTTCCTCTGCTGCGAGGAAAATAGACAGGACTGGATCCTAAAGGTATTAACTGCCTAAATCCTACGGAATTCAGTGTAAAAGGGTGGCTAAATACTGTGGGGATCTGGGCTTAATCTCCCTATACCTTAGCTCTTCACTTGTCCTGTAAGTATAATAATTCTTCCCTACTCACAATAAAGCATAATAATAAACAAGTTAAGGGAAAAAAGTGCTCAGCTACTTTTATCTTTGAATGTAAAAAAAAAAAAATCTAAGCAAGACACTATGGTTGTTTCTTTTTTATGAGACTTGATCATGTAGTAGTTTTCAATTCTGGAGAGAAGCGTTTACCTGCTTGTTGTTAATAGGCGGTTGTATTCCCCAGCTGTAATCAAGGCACAGTTTTCTCTCCAGAAGTTCACTATCAGCAAGGATTAACAAGGAGGTAAGAATGCAGCTCAGCTTCTAGAAACTGGACTAAAAGTTTTCTTTTCTCAAGGCAAAATTGAGCCCTTTCCACTTTCAGGCTAACTTTCAGCATCTCAAGTTTTCTATGTGGAGCCTTGCTTCCAGTATAAATAAATGATCCCACATTCCGTCATGATAACATATGCTCACGCAGAGCTCAAAATTAGAAGGAATATGAAGTGTTCTATTAATTGCATGAATGTTGATTGTTAAAATCATGTGCTAATTGGTAATATCTGTGTGCAGTAGGTTCCCGCAATATGTGTTAGATTACATTAACTGTGCTTGTGACTCAGATATCATGCGTCTTATAGAAGGATTTTTTTTAAACTTTGTGTAATTAGGTTCTATAGATTACCAGTGTAGAAAAATTAATAGAAGACTGCGTAAGGGCACGTGAACTTAGAGGAACGAGGAATACTGAACCGTAAAGGTGCATCTGCTCCTCTTTCTCATGGTGTGTTGTCCCCCACATACTCTCCAAGGTAATTCTCACCATGTTTGTCTTGAGGTAATTCCCAGGGAATTGAGTAAGAGCTCTTTCTCACTGCCTTGGTGATTAAAATATACATTTGAAAGTTACCATCTTTTTTGACTGGACTTTCTCACTTTCCAGTCTTTTCCTTTGCTTCCCCTAGGCTTTGATCCAAGAAGCATTCAGGTACATTACATTACAGGTAAATTAGATTATCACTGTACTCACCTATCAGTGGAGACGTTGAGCATGCTTAACAACATGACTCCCCTGTACCAGATGTGCTTCCTCTCCGTTCCTAAGCCCTGGGGAAAATTTCTTATGGATCTATTTTGTTCATTGATGTTTTAATTTTATTGAATGCCATGAGTATTTATTAGAATAGGCAAGGTAGAAGGAACTAAAGCTTGGAGCTAAATATGGTAAGTTATGAGTGTTTTTAGGACACGTAATGCTTATTTCCCCTGTCTGCGTGGCTTAATGCAGCCTCGCTGTGGCAAGGGAGCGGAAGATGACCCTGACGTGAAAGCATGGGGATGCAGTCTGTAATACCGATCGCATATCATATTCTGCGGTTGTCTCTTTATAGCAAAAAAAATTATTCATGCGTTCACATTTATGCACAGGGAAGACATTGGCCTTCGCTTCAACACCTGCACTGAGAGCACCCAAGCTGGTCCTAGCATGGCAGCTGCCTGTGCAGTGCATCCTCCTCCTCCTCAGCCGTTGCAGCAAATGTACTCAGCGCTGGTGACCGCTGAAGTAAGCCTTACCCAGCCCTCCCTGGACTAAGCCCCAGTTTGAGCTCCTTTTTCATATGTTACTTGGGTGGAATGAACTTCCTGAGTTAGGCACGAGGGCTGGGGCTCCTAACCCACCCAGATCTTCCTTAACAAACTTCCACAGCGGTTTCTGCTGAATATCACCTGGCAAACAAGCTGAGTCGGAGAGACTTTTAGAAATCAATGATAATCACTCCCCTAACAAACTATCTTCTACCTAAACTTATGAAAAAAAAAAAAAACCTGTTTCCAATGTAAATCCACTTGTATTTTGGGCGGGTTAGGCCGATTTTGAGGCGAGCTCTGCAACACGCACCGATACCGTGCACCTGCCCACTGCCGAGTAAGCTGGTGGGAAGGGGTGAGAACAGACTACCTGGCTGTCCCGTGGTGCATGAGCCATCGCCCAGCAGATGCTTTTTGGTGGAAGCTGACTTTAAATTGTGTATCAGTTCTTTCAACTAGCACTTTTCTTACAGTGATTATATTTTGAGGGAGGAGGCTCAAAACCGCTTGCACGTACTCTGGCCAAGGTGTCGCTGGAGCCCTTCCCTGGTTAATACCTACTATTACTTTGGGAGATGTATCCTTGAATCATGCAAGTTTACATATTCTTCCAGAGGAAGACTGAAAATAAAAATGATTTAAAAAAAATGAATCAGAGGAAGATCAGACAGGTTTTTGTGTGGTTAAAAAAAAAAAAAGTTTAAATCCTTTAAATGATTCATGGGTTGCATTGAGAAAAACATTTAGAATGAAACTTCTAACTAGCATAATTTTAATTCATTTTACAGTGAACCAACTTGGTAGTAATGTGATGAATTAAAACAGGTTGTCAGAGAGGAAAAACGGATGCAGTTTTGGTAAGGAGAGAATTTACAGAAGTGTTAGAAGTCTCGAGCCTTATCAGGGCTATTACTCTAATATCTGTTGATTTACTGATCTTGAAACAAGCAAACCTCGTGGGTTCAAGAGCTTAATGTTAAGGCACACTTCATCAGTTGTCCTGAGAAATGCAACAGATCTACGAGGAAATCAGTTTTAGCCCCCATCCAAAATGTTGACACTGAACCAAACAGAGCATGAACTATATTCACAGTTTTAATTAAAAGAAAAACTGACAAATTACTAACGTTCTAGTGTTCAGAAGATGGTTATCTGTTATAGAAATACTTTTTTCTAATGTACATGCTCTCATACATGAAATAGTTTCTAGATTTATTTTATTATAATTGTAAACTATGGCACAAATACTTAATCTTACCTACTTAAATAATGTTTTCCAATTTCCTAGCAACCCTTTCTCCTCCTCCTCCCCCCCAACTCTGACTTCCAAAGTGATGCCTTGAAAAGGATGAACAAATTTAGTAGAGGAGACGACCACTGGAAATACATGAAAAAACTAAGAATTAAAAAAAAAAATAACCAGAAGGAAATCGCTTACTAACTTTTAAGATACAGAGGTTAATCTAAAATGACTACCAGCCTTCAAAAGGTTAACTGTCAAATTAAATAACAGGGACATACAGTGGTCACTGGCTACCTGGGGGAATAAGCTGTTAAATTACTTCGATTCACATCATTTACAAAAAGATTAGCTCCTTGTGTCGCTGCAGAAACTTTGCATGTTCCAGGCAAAGTTTTGTTCCCCCCCCGTGCCCACGAGGGTGCAGCCACTGGCGC